>NC_090922.1:460519273-460819898 GCF_040938575.1 Ambystoma mexicanum
CAAAGCAGAGCTTGTTAAATCGTTCAAATCCCGGTTGAAATGATTACCGTCTGTTTTTATTTTTGCAAAAAATGTTTCTATAATCTGTATAAATAAAGTATGCATTTTGTCTTTTGAAATCTATACTCTCAGTCCTTTTCTTTCACCTGCAGCTGAGCAGCACCACGAACAACGAGCAGCCCCCAATTTCCTGTGCCTGTGCTTCAAAATTCATTTTCTCATGGATGCGTTGACACGGGATGCTGCAAAGTAAGAATGTACGTTAATTTTGAGTGAAGGTCACCAGTTTTGAATTTTGGCTTGGGAGCTGTGAGGCCCCACGAGTCCCTCTCGCAGTATACGGTTCTATTGTTTTTTTGACCTTGAGAGGCAGGGACCATTCCGAAAGGGATTGAATTGAAGGGGGGTGTAATAACGTATGATATGATAAGGTTGCCCATTCCGAAACTGCACCTAGTTACATATAAGTTCAGTTTATGAGAAAACGTTGACACGAGTGGAGGATTCTGCATCACGGTCTGCATTACGCCTAGAGAATGGAAATTGTGAATATAATGTAAGTTTCTCTTTAGACAAATTCATACCAGAACTAATCGAAATACGAATAGCTGACCGTTACTGATGGGTGACATTGTACTTGTTCGTTATGTTTTGCATATTGCAATGAAGTTCTAGTATTTCTATCTACCAGGCAACAGGGGCAGACCAGCATCGAGACGCATGTAGACCACCACTAGTTTCTCCCTGGCTCTACGCTAATAAATCATTACATTGTTTTTGCACCTCAAATTCTTGCCCCAGTTCACGCATTATGTTTAGAGCTCAACATTCTCATTCGCACTATCCGTGGAAGCAAATAGCAGAGTATTTTGATATTCCACGTTGTATTCTCTCGGTTCACATTGTGTCACCTCTGCGCTAAAAAAGGAAATTAATAATTGTAATAAAGATCGGCTACTGAGACACTTTTCGATTTTTATCTTTTGCAAACAGGTACATCGTGCCCTTCTACGATTGTCATCTATTCCAGACCCCGACTGATGGATTCTTCAACCGCCAGCTGCAGCTACATGTCAATCGCTGGATCTACCTGACCGTATTTTGGGACGACAGACAAGGTCCAATCTGTCCGTACGCGGTACCGGCGATTAAGAGCAACATAACAGCCTTTATGGTGGTCTAGTGCCAAGTTGAAGCACCAGCCTTGCAATTCACCGTGCGACCGAAGTACCCAAAAGGAACAGCGCATGACTCACGATAAACATTTGCGGATTTATGAAACGAGAGCAAAGAAAAAAAGTTCTATTTTAATTGATTAGGTTACACGCCGATTGTTATCGAAACATTTAACGTGAAATAAATGTACTTTACCAATTGTACAGTCTTCTTGTTTCCTTTTAAAGTACAGTTTCATATTCCTAATTGTGACGCGCCGCGCTGTGAGACGATGTGTGTTGTTTTCCAGGTTACGTGTCTAGTCGCGTAGGTGACGACTGGGCGCGTTTGGCCACGCTGCCCAGCAACGTCACAGAGAGAGGCGGAGAATATAAATGATTTGGTGATGTCAGGCTCAGCGGCGGAGGATATGATTTAGTGCCGCAAACGCAGGTCACCCAGGGCGATGCGGCAAGTGATAAGATTATCACAAGATGGCCGCGCCCTGCTGCCTGATTTTGATTGTGTTCATGAGATGAAAACTCAGGTAAGGTGCATAAGAAATGTTTGTACGATCGATCAAATTATGGTTAAAACCACATGGCCGGACCATAGGGACAATAATATTTATGACTGAACCATTCCTTTAACTGCATCCACCTAAGGGCTGTGGTGGCAGCATAGTCTGGGGGCAGGGGGTGCAGACCAAACTTGCCCAGTGAGTGAAGCACCTTACGAGGACCTGGCACATTTGATTTTCTTTTACCCTGCCTATGCACAAGCCAGAGGACGGTTTATACGACACACCTCTATTGCAGTACTTGGGCTTTGCACAATATCGGCCTGCCCTAATGTATTTGCTGTGGGTGGATTCACCATGTGTGGGCTAGTCCTTACTCAAATACTTGATAACAGCACTTTATATCATGAAACAACTGTTACGTATACCACCCTAAAATGAGTTTATGCACACTATTTAATTAATTATATTTTTGAGCTTTCTTAGCTGGAATCTCTGGTGAGGTTCTCACAATTATATGTTTTACTGTATGATAATTGGTATGTATCTTTGTAGTTTGTATTGTTTTTATGGATTGTTTTTATGTATATCCGAAATAAACATGATGATGATGAAGATGATGACAAAAGATTCATCAGCTGGAAAGCATGGCAGCTCTCCTTCACCCCTTCCAACCACCTCAGATCTGGTGCTGGAAACTGGAGGGGAGAATGCCAGCTTTCTAATCCAGCCTTTACCACCTCTTGCGGGCCAGATTCTGCAAACATGGTAAATCCTAGGATGGGAACCGAGGATTTCCCTCACTAAATCATTTCACCTCCATTGTGAGGGTGAGGGAGGACTGGCAGAGAGGAGGTAGCAGCCCAATCAATCAATGTCAAGTAGGCACACAAGCTTTGCTGCAGGTTTCCTGAGTGCAGGGCAGCACATCACCTGTCAAGATGAAACAAATAAAGACACATTTCTATATCACTGAAACTATTACGGAATTGGTGATATAACACTGTAATAAACCACTAAAGCATGGTTATAATGAACTTTTTAACAACAGTACCATTTATGTTTTAAATGACTGGGATTCATTTTCATTTCTTTTGACACTATATGCTATATTGAGCACTAAGTAGGTAATACTTTTGGCAGGACTGTAAACTTAACTCCTTAATGAATCTGTACATCAATAAAGGTTGTTTTATTTCTTCCTTAATGACAACTCACGGGTGGCGTACATTTGCACCTACTTTGTTAGGTGCAAAGGTGGTGCTGGGTGAGCAGAATGCACATGCACTGATTGTTCAGCGGTTAGAGTGGTCACTAGGACTGTTGGCAAGCCATAAAGTGAGGATATGGATTGGTTATGGTATGTTATCTAGCATGTGTATAGCGCCTCCTGCCATAGTTTATGGCATCAAAGCACTTTGCCTGTTAAAGAGGCAAAAGAGGAGTATGATAGGGCATTCAGTAGTGGTAGGGAGTAGCAACGTTGTTTAGATATTTTGGATGAGGGTGAGTGATAGATATGATCAGGAAAGTCATGGGAAGGAAAAGATAGGGGAGCAATGTGTACAATTGGCCCGAATGTATAGTGGGACGAAACTGTTTTTATGGGGCACAGATCCAAAATGTGAGATAGCTGGAGAAGTTGTCTTTGCTGTGCTACTAGTATGTTTAAAATGTTCTCACTGCATGGTGAGCCTGGGCATGTTGAGGCTATGCTGAAGAAAAACAGGCGGTGAAGCCCTTCTACTAACTTCTCTAGGCCACCAACAACAAAATATGGGACGGGTTGAATGTCAGAAATCTGAATTTCCAAATGTGCAAAAGCTCCTTGAAAAGCGAGCAAAACACTCAACATTTATTTCCTCATTTATGTCATGGTTAACAAAACCTTACGCTTGTGCTTGTGTGCAAAGTGCTTACAGACACAAAGCCTGTCTATGGATTAGCCGTGGTAAGACTTTTGAGCCTTCCACAGTGCCATGGTGAGACAGGGCATGTATACACCATGCCCAAGAAGTGTATAAAGACCCACAACTTGATCCCCTAAGCACTGACCAGCCACGAATTGCCAAGATCTATATATGGGAAAGCTGGAAGGAAATGGGTGCATATTTAAATGAGGGTGTGATTTTGACCACGGCTTACTTGAGGGCAGAAGCACCAGCCCGGCCTTCCTGGAGGCTCCTTAGTTTTGCTACAGCCTATAAGGCAATGGTTATATTGGTTTGTGAGACAGGAATCCTCTTAGGCTGAGGCTCTGTGCTTATGAGAGTTAATTTACATAATCAAAACTTTGACTGGCCTTCTCACCCTGGGCTGCAGTTATTGTGTTCTGTTAATAGGGGGAATTATACAGGGCTGTAAGGTCTACTAAGGTCTAGTTAACAGAGTAGTCTACCCTTCTGTTTTTTCTTTTTTTTCATGTTTAAGGTGTTGCTACCTGCTGTTTTATGGCTGCTTCAAAAGTGCTTGAAAATTATTCATGTAAAGCAAGAGATAATAATGAAAACTCAGCAATATATAGTATGACTTTACCAGTTAGATTAAAAGGAAAACAACATCATATACTCCCCCTCTCCTGAAAAGAGTGAATGAGTACATATAGGAGCAAGTTAGAAAAAGTACTGACCTCACAGACTGCGCTCTAACATCCTGTCATAATTAGACATTTATCCATTCAAGTGATTCATGGTATGTTAGCAACTCAAAAGAATAGTAGAAAGAACACTTGAATCAAGGTAAGTATGTATACTTCTGTATTATTATTCATACAGATTGACATTATATATTTTCTGTATTATCATTCATACAAATTACCATTATATATTCCAGAAGGGTTTTAAATAAAAATCAACATTCAAGTTGGAAGATGTAAAGAACACAATGACACGCCAACACGCGTTTCAACCCAAAAAAAGGTCATCCTCAGGGCGTAAAAACAAGTAATGTTAGGGCAAATTGTATCACAATCATTAGTCAATGGCTTTGTTTACAACATTTTGAGAATTGTTTTTCCTAAGCTGGAGAGTGGGGAGACAAAAAACCAGAGAGGGGGTAGAGAAAACAAACACAGAGACAAAAACAGAAAAAAATATCGTTAGATGAATCTGATTTTTATGACAATGTACTCAAACTGTGAAATTTCACCATAGAGTGCGCAAATTGGCACTATTCTTTATGCAAAACAAGATTAGTAAGTCATTTTATAATAATTGTATTCACACAGATTCTATTCCAATATGTTGGTTTATCACTAGGAGTACAGCAGGTTTTGGTTCAAGTAGAGGGGTAAATGAAATTATAAATACCTATGAATACGGTTGGTTTCAGTCTATCCTGTTGCTGCTCAGTGAAGTGAAAGGTGGTTCTTTAATTCCAGCTCACGGTTATCTGTTTGTTTTAAGCAACTAAAATAGAAAAAGCACATTTTGCACATAAATTGCAAAATGTTTGCATTGGTGGTTCTGTAAATTGTAAAAAAGAGACTATAGAAATATGGACTGCACCTGAACGGTATTTAACCGTTGGATAAGTAGCGACCGCTTTTACTTGTGCAACGGTTTAAGGCAGGTTTCCCTTTTGTGGTTTAGTAGCCGTAATCTGCAAAGGTTAGGTTAGAGGACAAGAGATTTCCTGATCATTCCCTAGTCAGATGTGTCTACGGATAATACTAGCACGCATGATTAGGGCCTTAGTATTGTGTAAAAACAGATATATAATGCACTCACTGGCAAGTATCCTATTGTAACGCGCAGAATGGCGAATGCTGTCGGGCAGTGAAGCTGCATCGGCAGACAGAGCACGTAGCCAAGCAACGAGAACAAGAACCCGGTCAGGTCACTTGGCACGTGACCCCCGTTGCTAGGCAACCAACGGTTGTCCGGAAGAGCTATGCTCGACAAAAAAATATAATTCGAGCGTGATTCTGGTGTTCTGAAAAAGTTATTGTCCATGAAGCGTATATTTGTGTGCGCATTGGCGCATCTGTAGGTAAAAAGTGAATCCTTTGTACAGATCTTCGTGCACGCGTAATAATGTTATCGACTCAGTTTACAGAGAAAGTTACGTGGATGGCTGCAAGCGATCCATGAAGAAAGATGTGTTATCCTAGACATCAAAAAGAGTATGAACACATATTTTAGGGGGGTTATTAGAACACTGCATCTCAGCAGATGCAGTCCATGAAATACCTAAAATCGGCAGAGCCCTTCCTTGTTTAAACACAAAGCTGCTGTCTCCGGGTAACAAACACGTTGCTCCCAATTATGGCACCTTAACATAATATTTAGAGAGCTACTATTCTCCACATTTAGATTTAAATGCCAAAAATATATCAAACTGTTGCTCCTCCATATTTATCATTGTGAAGCAATTATAAGCAGAGTAATATGTCTATTGAAAGGGAAATGTCTATCATTGGTGGTATGCCTGGAATATATTAGCTACTAAGGGTTGGGTGTATGCCATAAGAACTCAATACGCACTCCTGAGTCAACAGTATCTTTCATGCATTAGGTAGCTTGTTTATACATTCCAACATGCAAGAAGTCATGCTTGGTGCTTATAGGAAGACATTGAGCTCATGCCCCTGATTTAAACCAAGTGAGAGACAACGTAATTTGCATATTAGTCTAGCTTCTTGTTGTCATAGCATCAACTCTCTGTCACCACCTCTCAGATGTGCTTTAATCTGTTGGAGTCCAATGAATTTGATGTCTTTGGCGTTGTCCAACTGGTGATGTTTTTGCCAGTGAGAGGCTAGCGGTAGTCTGATGTCTTGACTGCTGAGATTACTCAAGAGTTCACAGATACGAAAACGTACTTCCCGGATTGTACTACCAATGTACATTTTCTTACACACACACTGAATGCCGTAAATGACATATTTAGAGAGACAATTGATAAAGTCTCGAATTGTAATTTTAAGTCCTGCATGGCAGATAAACACCTTGGTTGGTGACAATGCATACTGGCAGAAGTTACATGAGCCACATTTATAAAAGCCAACAGGCTTAGTGCTTGCAGTGAGCCAATTATCCTGTCTGATTGGCTCAGGTTTGAGAAAGGAGGGACTCAAAAGGTTCTTCAAGGTAGTAGCTTTCGTGAATATAAAATTTGGTCGCTCCGAGAGATAGGTAGACAAATCTGGATCTAGAAGTAGTATGTGCCAGTATTTTTGTAGTATATTATACAAAAATGTACTGTTTTGCGAGTACTTAGTAATAAAACTGAAGTTCATAGGATAAGTAGTTTGATCCAATTTAGCCTTGTCTTCCAACAGCTTAGTCCTATCAACCGTTTTCAAAGATTCAGTGGTTTGCCTGATGAGTTTTTTTGGGTACCCTCTTTCCTTAAATCTGTTGCCAATTGACTTACATTCTATGTTGTATGTGGCTTCTTGGCTTCAATTTCTTTTAGATCGGAGGAATTCACCCCTTGGTATATTTCGAATGACACTTTGTCTATGGCTACTGGTAGCATGAAGAATAGAGTTAACTGCAGTTGCATTTCTGTGTGTGCAGGTCTGAATAGTGTTCAACACAATGTTTATTTGAAAATCCAAGAACACAATTTCATCTGCATCCATATGTGCTGTGTAGTGAATGCCAAAGGTATTATCATTGAGGTAGAGAATGAATGTCTCAAAATCTTCCCTACTCCCTTCCCAGATGGCTAAAACATCATCAATATACCTTTTCCAGGTAATAATGTGATGTTTGAAAGGGTTATTATTGAAGATATATTTGTCTTTGAAGAAAGCCATGAACAGGTTTTCCAAAGAGGGGGCATATCCTGCCCCCATGGCTAAACCCTTAATCTGTGAATAATAATCACTGTTGAAAATGAACTGATTGTCTGTTAGAGTAAAGTCCAAAATTTTTTTTTTAAGCATTTGCACATGTGTATAGTGAGAAGCTGAAAAGGTTCTGAAGCTGAAATCCATTGTTTCCAAAGCCAAGTTATGGGAAATAGATGTATATAGAGCTGTAACATCAAGTGTGGCCAAATAATAAGTTGGCTTACAGATAACATTTGATAGGATCTGTAGAGTGTGCGTAGTATCTTTTAAATACGCAGGAATAACAGGTAGTATGTGTTTTATACTACTAGCAATGTAGTCAGCTAGTGCTTCCGTGGCCCCTCCTTGTCCACTCATTATGGGTCTTACAGCTGGTAGTTCAAGAAAAGGTTTATGAACCTTCGGCAGAAGGTAAATTGTTGGTATTAGTGGTTTAGATACCATTAGAAAAGCCTTTTCATCATCGGATAATAGCCCTTGATTATACCAATGTTGTAACATTGACTGGAGATTGTGCAATGTTTAAGCTGTCGGGTTGCTTGCAAGTTTCATGTAACAACCGGGGGTTGATAAGTGTTCCATAGCCATTTTGATGTAATCAGTTTTATTAAGGATGACAATATTGCCCCCTTTATCTGCTTCCTTGATTATAATAGTGATATCTTCACATATTTCTTGTAGTGCACATCGTTCCATTTTTGTAAGGTTGTTATTTTTACTGCTGTAACTGGATTGAGAACCATCAATGTGTTTATGAATTTCCTTGGTAATAGTTTTGTAGAACGTCTCAATTGCATTGTCTACACTGATTGTAGTATGCATTGCATTGTCATACATTTTGACCTGTGTCTGTGTTCTTTTATATCCAAGTTTCATTGGTGGATCCCAAGTTCCTTTTGTATATCACTTAAAGTTTTGGATTCTTCTCCCGATAGACTTGAGAGTAATAGTATATTTTCTATTTCTTGTATACTTTTCGAACTGATCAATGGTAGGTTTTCTAATAGTCTAAAGTTAATGGCTTTATTATGAAAGAATTTCTTCAGTTTAAGTTTTCGAGTGAATTTGTAAAGATCAATTTGAACTTCTGCCATATCTGATGTTGCACTGGGCGCAAATGAGAGGCCATAGTTAAGCACTGACAGTTGTTGTTGTGAGAGTTGTTTGTCAGACAAGTTGATAACTAGGTTTTCAGTATTGGTTTTGGTCTGGCATTCCTGAGGCTGGATCTGGTGGATCTTTTGCTTGTATTTCTCCCTTCCTCTCCTCCTTGCTCCTCTTCCTCCTCTGAAGTTATTGGAGTAGTTCCGATATTTGGTCCTAAAGGGACATTTGAAAACGTATGTGTTTGTTTAGCGGATTATAGGTTGTTTGGTTGCCCTTTTTGTACCTCTTTATTTCAGCAAGAAAGCCTCTTCTATGATGTTGTGAGGATTCAACTTCAGATATTGGTGCTTGGTCACTAGAATGTTCTATTATTTCAGATTCTGAGCCTGCATCCGATGTTACAGGTGACACTGTTGGTGTAACAATTTGCGATTGGTCACCATCATATTTTGGCTGATAAGTGTACACTTTATCATTCAAGTAGTCTTTCTCATCCCTGTAAAATTTTCTACATTTCCGGAGCTTAATCTCATCTTGATACTCTCCTAAAATCTGGTGCATTTTAGCAAAATTCTTGTCTTTAGTACTCGCTGGGTTTTGCATTTCCATGATTTCTGTCTTAATTCGATCCATTTCTGTTGTAACCCGGGCATGTTCCCGTTCAGCATGGGTAACTAATATTTTCACCATATTTTCAGAGCTAACTGTAATGTTAGCTTCCCAATCTGCTGCCAAGTCTTGATCGTCTTTATGAGTGAAGTCTGGGAAAATTAAAATTCTCAGGCCTCTAGGAATTCTATTTTGTTGAATATAATTTTTGAGTGAGACTTGCTACCAATATTTATTGATTCCATTTTTACACAATCACACATACAGGAGCACTCTAGTTAACGTGCATTTAGCTTTCTAAACAAAGTGGTGAACTGTAGTGCAAACCATCACTTTTGGATTGCATGTGAATATGGTGCAATGTAGGAAAATGTGTCCTTTCTTCGAGGAAGGACACTTTTCTATTGTTGCATGTACCTCAGAATCGGGCTCTTAGTCTGTGTGGCGTTAAGGGGCTCCATTGTAATTGCAGGACCATGAGGCCTATAAAGCAGAGAAATTAACAGTATGGTCGTTAATTCCTGGAAAAAATATGAAAAAGACCAAAACTTCCCTTCAGTGAAAAAATTGAGAAAATCATGAATTTCGAATCACACACCACCCCCATGAAACCAGACATGGGCCTTCAGCGTAAAGGTTAAGTTGTAAGAGGGATTCCAGAAGCGAGTATGGCAGGAATCGCCCACCCTTCCCCTCATGAAGGCAACAGAGGGATATATGACCAAAAATTGGAAAAAAAAGCATTCAGAAAAAACAGAATTCAGGGGTTCATCATAGAACCTGAATGCAGCAGTGGGTGACCTACTCACGCCTGATACAGGCAGCTTGAGAGCTCGGTAAGGGCCTGATTCTGACACCCAGCCAATGTGCCATGTTAATCTGCCATTCCCCGCCTAACATTTCCTCTGCCATTTTAAATTGGAGAGAGGACTGGAAGAGAGGTCTTTGAAAACATTTAAACGTACTGTAGAATGCCCACAGATGGAGTGGTGCACGGTTTGCATGTGCACAACACAAGCCCGGCTGAAGATGTGTGAGGGCCCATTTCATCATGATGGTTGGGGGCCTACTGCTTAGGGTGGAAATGGTCTGAGGCACCCATGGGGTTCATACATTACAATGGTGATACAGAGAAGGTTAATTGCCGTCGATTATCACGACGGCAATTAACTTCTTTTGCCTTCTGGGGCCCTCCCCCGACTAGCCACAGCCATGCTGACACCTGATGCAGCCCGTGTAGCAGCTGCTTGGTTACACGAGCTGCCTGCAGGTGTCAACACTTCAGTTTAGAAGAAAAGACAAGGTATTGCCTTTTCTAAACCGAAGTGCGGACATCCACAAGCAGCAAGTGTAACCGTGCAGTGCGGGCTGCCTGATGGGTCTGTACTCTGAAACAGGAGGAGGGCTGGCATGCCAGCCCTCCTTTTGTTTCTGAGTAAATAGCCATCACCCAGCATGTAGCCCCTGGGCTCCTCGCGCTGGCTGATGGCTATTGATTCGGAAACAAAAGGAGAGCTGGGCAGTCCAGCCCTCCTCCTTTTTCAGAGTACCGAGCCGTCCATAGCAGGCAGCACTTTCATTAAAGGAGCCCGTGGTTAAAGCGTTGCACCACAGGGCTCCTTGAATGAAAAGGCTGCCTGCTGGGGCACACTGGTGTCACACCTTTGGTGTGCCCAGCCCCTCCTTTTGTTTAAAGGGAGGGGCTGGGCGCAACAAAGGTAATAATGCCACTGCGCCCCAGCTCGGATTCTTTTAGCAGCCCCTACCCATTAGGAGAGGGGGGCTCTCGATAGGGGGCATGGCCTAAGCACACTCATACTTAGGCCACAGCCCCAATGAGAGCCCCCCTCAATTTCTAATCCCACTTAAAGCACTGACTAAATAACCATTGAATAGCTCTAAACCCTTCTTTGTGCCCAATTCATGGAATTCTTGCACAGTTCAAAGTGACTTTGCACTGCTGAAAAGTGACTTTGCACTGCTGACACAAACCCTGATTCATGGAAATGTGCAAAGTGTATTTTTGCAGTACAAAGTCTGTGCAAGTGGTAATTTTTGTGGTACAAAATGAGTTTGCATAGACTTTGCACTGCAAAAATACACTTTACACAGTTCCATGAATCGGGGTTTGTGTCGGCAGTGCAAAGCAACTTTTCAGCAGTGCAAAGTCACTTTGAACCGTGCAAAAATGCCATGAATCGGGCCCTTTGTCTTTAAGTGGCTGATGAAGGAACTAGTGTAAGAAGGCAATAATGTGATGTCACTTCTGTATATCCTGTGGGAAGAGAAAATGCAGCTTGTAATGCAAGCAGGGCTTTAAGTGGGCCAAGCCTAGACAGGGCAGAGCCCCAGCAGTCTCTAAAGATGGCTCTCGAGCTGGAGCCCTGCCGGAGCTCACCCCGACTGGCACAAACCACACTGACACCTCAGGCAATCCATGTAGCTGAAGTGCTGCATGATTAAAGGACTGCCTGCAAGTTTCAGCACTTTGGATTAGAAAAAAGAAAAGGCACTGGGCCTCATTACACGGTAGGCGGTAACCATGGCGCCATCAGCGCCATGGTTGTCGCTGCTATTTTACTGTGTCCGCCTTGGTGGATGGCGGAATTACTGCCCTACTCCAAGGTGAGCGGGGGCGGTAATTCCCCATTCACCGAGGCACTTCCCCATTCCCATTTTTGCCCCCATAGGTCTCATTGAAATGCATTGAAAGATGCTTTATTTTTGCACTAGAGCATTTTCTGGCATAGTGATAATTGCACATTCACTGGTGCAACGTTTATGTATTACCCCTCTGTAAGCGCCTCCAGTTTGCTACCAATTGGTTATCTTTGGCAATCGGTTCAAAACAAACATGGTTCTGATGCATATTCCTTGCCTTGTGCAAGTCCTTTACCGTGTAGCGGCTGGTTTCATTAGCAATTGCCAACATAAGAAAGACATGACTGCCTTGGGCCAGATGGTCAGCACGCACTTAATCCAGTGCAAGAAATGTGCTGTACCAACTGCCGGTGCACAACCATTTCCTCAGCACCACTTGAACCCCACAGTTGCTACCGACTGAAATTCTATTGTGCACATGCTTAATGGCTATGAGAACAACCCAACATCATCACTATCATTGCAGCCGTAACACCAGAGATTGTGTTGGGGCATTCCGCACACCAAGGCAGTGTCAGCTGCTGCCTTCTGTGTGCTATTTCCTTTCAAGGAGGCCAACACGCCTGTTAGACAGCTCTTTGAACAACCCTGTGAGGCACTGCCACCAGTACACCAGCTAGAAGTCAGCCTGTCCAACGTGATAAGGGCACAGGTATACCTGGATAAAATGGCTACATTGTGGTTGGTGCGGTTTATTTATTTATTTAATTTTTTTGTTTGCGTTAACAAAATTAATTGTTTTTACAAAAACTGATGCAGCTCCTTTTGATCCTTCTTTTCGTTTATTTTCCTTTCCTGGTTCGTGTATTTGTACTGTTACAGTTCTCCTGCTATTCTTGGTTACTTATTTATCTATCATTCCCACTCTTGATCTCTGAGTCAATTTTTTCCAGCGCTGACTGTAGGATTTTGGTAGTGGCAATGGTCCAAGCAGTTCTTTGGCCACTGATCATACGCGGCCACCAGCTCGATTCTTCTGGGACCCCGTAAGGCTCTAAGACCGATTTTAGATAGCTTTCTCGTATTGATTGAAGTGCCGTGCATGAAGTTACTAAATGGCGGATTGATTCTGATTCGGCCTCCTCCTTGCATAATCTGCAAGTATTCGTGATTGCCAATCCTCTGATGAAGCGGATTTTATTCGTTGGCAATAGGTTCAGTCTTGCTCTGATAAAAAGATTTCAAAGTTTTTTGCTTGGGAATTTTTTGTAAATTTCAGCTGGATCATTGATTTTCCTTTCAAATGGTGGCAGATGCCTTAGTAGCTTATTCTTTGACGCATTTTCTTGAGTCTTGATCTAGTCTAGTTCTTCAAGTTTTTTTTGATTCTCAGTAGATTCTGCAGCAGTTCAGTCTCTGAACATGCAACAGATTCCAACTTGGATTTTCTCTTTGAAGCCCAGGCAGTAAGTATTTTTGATCTGCCTGACTTGAGTTCTTTTTGGAGCAGGATATACAAAGGTGAAGCTTCTAGGAGCAAGATGTTTCTGTAGAGAGACATGCTGTTGTTTTCAGCACGGGCCTCCAAGGAAATTAGGCCTAGCTCTCTCCTGATGGCCGACATGGATGTGGAATTGGGTAGAGACAGAATTGATCTCCAGAAGAATCCTTTCATCTTTATCCAAATCTCCTCTGGGAGAGCTGGCATGGCTTCTGCTCCGTACAATAAACTGGGAACCACTTTTGACTTTTAGTAGGTTAGCAGCGGAATCAGGGAGAACCTGCCAAATTTGTTGTCTAACATTCGTGCTTGGGTTGCTGAGGATCTTGCTTTCGACCATATGAAGCACTGTATGCAGGTTTTTGAACGTGAGTTGTCCAGCATGACGCTCAGGTATTTGAATTCCTTCGCGACTTCAATAGGGTTACTTTCTAATTGCCATGACGAGCACTTCGAATTAGAGCTGGTTTTGTTTCTTGGATTTTTTTCCCAAAATCATTATATTGGTTTTCTTGACATTGATTTGCAGTTTGTTCGATTTGATGTAGCTTGCTAGATTGGTTAGTTGTCTTTGAGGCCGATGGGGGTTTGGTCGGCCAGGGTGATATCATCTAATGTAGTCTTCTGATTGCCACTTCTCCTATTTTCGGAGGAAAACCTTTTGCCGTTTCTGCAGTGACATTGAAGTCCCCTAGGAAGGCAGTAAATAAGGCCGGGGCAAGGGGGCAGCCCTGTTTTACACCCCTGGACGTTGGAATTTCTTCTGACAATAGGCCTTTAGTGTTCAGCTTTACTCGCATTGATGTATTCGTATGAAGGGCCTTTATTGGATTCAGTATCGCCTTAGGACAATTTGCGGCTGCCAGTTTGTTCCACAATAGTGGTCGATCCACCATGTCGAAGGCCTGTGAGAGGTCTACGAATGCGAGGAACAGCTGTACGGCTCCATCTTGTGATTTGCTTTTGAGAGTACTGAGTAGCATGATGTTAACGATGGTTCCTGAGTTTTTCCGGAAACCTGCCTGAAACAGATCATTAAGGCTCGTTTTCTTGAACCAGAGTTGAAATTTGCGTAGCAGGAGAGAGGCGAACACTTTCCCTATTGCATCAAGAAGTGCAATTGGTTGGTAGTTTTGAGGGTTTGTCCTGTCGCCTTTTTTAAAAATCGGGGTTACCACAGCTGTTGTCCATGATCTCCGGAGCAGGCGGCTCATTGCACAGGTTTCGAAGACTTTGGAGAGAAAGATGGACCATTCTTCTGGAAAGTTTTTCAGGTCTACGTTTGTCACCCCGTCGGGACCCGGTGCCCTTGAGTTTTTTAGTTTGCTTATGGCAGTTAAGATGGACTCTCTGTCTGCCACGTCTACCCATTCCTCGCTTGTATCAGAAATCCCGCATTCAGAGATTACAATGGGGCCTCCAAAGACTTCGTTGAAATGGGCCGTCCAGCAGGTTTCACTCACTCTGTTGGTCAGAGACGGCTCAGCGTGGGCCCCTGAGGATTTGATCAGTGACCAAAAGGCTCTTGCGTTCTTTCCCCCCATTTTTGCAAGCAGTGCTTCTGAGTCTTTTTGGTAGAGGGACAGCCGTTGATTTCTTAACCGGGCTTTATATAGTGTTGTCTCTTTTTGCCATTCCAGAAGGGCGGCTTCTGTGTTTGCGATTCTAGCCTTTCTCTTTAGGCGTCTTATTGCAGCTCTTTTCGCCACTAGTTGTTTATCATATTGATGCGCGAACTGGTTGCTCGTAGGAGGTTTTTTAGTTGTTCTTGCTTTGTAAGGGCTCAACAAGAGTTGATAGTCCGGTTCAGAAAGCCCTGGAGTGACTTTGTTGTCCAAACTGTTGTTGTATCTAACTGTTAGTTCTTTTATTCTGTGCTCTGTTAGTTTCAATCGGGACCTCTGTTGGTTGCACTCAGTTTGGGATTCAGTCCACATAGCTTCCGGGGGGGACACAGTCCAGGTAGCTTTAAGCAGGTTGTGATCACTTGCGATCGTTTTTACGACTTCAAACGTGGTTGCCAGGTTGAGCATATGGTTGCATGTGAAGATATAATCTATGGTGGCGTTTGAAATGTGGTTTTCCCATGTTGGACATCGATTAGGATTGGGAAAAGCTAGGGTGAGATTTGCACGTCCTCTCGACTTCATCAACTCCACCCATTGTTTACCGCGGTTTTCTGATGAGGTAGTGCCGTGTTTGATGTCGCTCGGGGTCGAGGGGCATCTCGCATTTAAGTCTCCGCAGATTATCTTCTTTTTCTGTGTACAGCTGGTCGATAGTCACTTCCATGGAGTTGAGAAAGGCATCGTCTTCTATAATTTGAGGATTCCAGTAGACTGCAATAATTGCAATCTGGAGTTTCATAGTAGTTCCTTTCTTTGTAGGATCCAGCAGTATCCAGCTGGTAAGAACTGCAAGATGAGCTCTGGAAACTGATACGGTCTGCTCAAGTGTGATTCCTCTGCCTGATTGAACTGCAAGGAGTATTCCTGCTGACGGAGGGCCTAGGACGTTTTTCTTAGCCGGCGAGTCCACTATGGTGAATCCGTCAAGGTATGGAGTTTCTGATAACCAGGTTTCTTGCAAAGCCAAGATATCGTAATCATTTAGATTGACATCTCCTCTTTGCATCAGATGCCGGAACCCACGTGTGTTCCAAGATCCCATTGTTAAGATGTTGACAATAGAACTGGTTTTCCTAGCTTACCCGATGGTTGTGTCGCGAATCCGTCGGTAGCAAACTGCTATTTGTGGCTTCTGATTGACAGCTGTTTAGGGAACCACGCCCACAGTTGTTCCAGGGGTGCAGTTAGCGATTTGCTTCCTTTCACGTTGTTGGATTTGATTGCGGACCTGTCCGGCTTCTCGCTGGGTGCTGAGAGCGAAGAGGTACTAGATTTTCTTTGAGTTCTAATTAGCTTAGTTTGGTTGACTTTTTGCTTGCTATTGTCAGCCCCAGGCTCGAATCTGGGCAGTTGGTCCATCTTTGGACCAAACTCTGTCGCATTGGTGGTTCTGCTATGACTAGGTTGCCGCTGCACCATTGGATTGGCCTTGCCACTCGACGTTCTTCCCGCTTTGGTGGAGTCTCTTATTGTTACTTGTGGTAAGTTCTGCTTGGCGATTGTTTTAGCTTGTGGTTAGGGGCTGCAGAAGTTATTAGAGATGTAGTTAGTATTGAAAGGTGAAAGCCCCACGAAGTTAGCTCATCCAGGGCTTTATTCATTGAGGTTGGGAGTGCAGTTGATCTCATATGGATGTAGGATTTCGCTGTTTTTCCCCTATGGTAAGGTTCAATCCTCAGATAGTGTTCCGTTTCCAGGTGTTTAAGTGCCGAGATTTTGCTGAAGATGTATCTCACCATTCTGCGGTTTAGCACCATGTTGTCTTTGTTCCTAGTTGATTGTTCTAACTTCAGGGTTAAGATCGATGGTGAGTGGCCTCTCCTTTTCCGAGTGTCAGAAACTGCTGTCTTTCTCTTTTCCTCGGACCTTCCCCTTCGCGAAAGTTTGCAAGGGCTGTTTCTGAATGCCGATTCTGCATCTGATGGATTTACTGCGCGTTTATGCTTTGAGGGTGAGGCTTTATTCTCTTGGCTGTGGAGTTTAGGAGGATATTCAATGATGCTCTTTTGGCTCTGCTGTATTCTAACTCTTCCAACCGCTTAGTGCTACGCTGCACTGCTCCCTGCGGGTATCTTCGTCGCTCTCCAGTATGCAGTTTAGGTTTTCACTCCATTGCTGTCTGGTATCTTTGGGTGGATCTGGCGGTCGGCGGAGTCCTTTGCGTTCTTCCATCCTCACCTAGCACATTGTCGTTCAAGTGCTGTGAGAGATTCATTAGAAATGAGTCTGCGAGAAAGTCTTCAGTTGTCTTAGGGGATTGCATGTTGGACTCACGCAGAGTTCCGCCGCTTTTCGGCATCGCCGAAACGATTTCTGGTATTTTTTTTCCTGGCAAGGGCTTTGATTTTGTGGGATAGTCTGGCGCCTGGTTTTGGCCAGCCTGATCGGCCGGCTGCTTTGACTGGTCTGAAGGATCGTTTAATTTCAGAAGGACTTGGTTTTTTTTTGGCGATCTCTGAGCATTAGGAGTATGTTCCAGCGAGCTCTTGGTCTCCTGTGAGACCCTCACCAGTTGTTTCTTGTTAGAGGCTCCAGCCGAGGTGTTGATGTCAGTTTGGACTTTTCTTGGCAAGCTTTCCTTGAAAAAGAAGACCGCCGGCAGGTTTGCACTTTTGGGGGACTTTGGGCCACTTGAGGAATTGAAAATGCTAAAGTTGTCCCAGTGTAGATTCTTTTTAGTCACTGGGTGTGGTTTTTTCTGATCTGTTTGAGTGCTTTGAGATTTCATTGTGAAGCTCTTTTTTCTCAATATGGCTTTGTCTGTATTAATACATGAATTTTCTGATTCATTGTGCATGGACTGAAAATTGGTAGTTGGAGTAGTAGAACTGGCTTGCCTTTTTTCCGTCGCTTGGATGAAACCTTCTAAATAAATGAGTTTCGTGTGCATCATCGCTATTAAAGTTGTTTGGTCTCTTTGATTATCATATAGAGCTTCATAAAGCTTGCAGAATGGGCTCAACGCGATGGTAAGGGCTGACATGATAGTTGACAAATCTTTTGACTTCGATGGGGTTTCTTTGAGGGCAGGCGGCAGTTGATTTCCCAGGCTCTGGCGTCTCTGGGGTGTACTCGGCGGGGAAGAAAGATTGAAAACATGGGCTGGAACAATTGAGGTGTTGAATGTCTTTCAGGTCTACCCAAAGGTGGTCGTTCACGGTCTTTTCCCGAGCCCACGTCCTGCTGACTGAGAGACTTATGAGGCTTCGTTTGCCGAGAATTCGAAGCAGGATGGTGATTAGGGGTGCCCACTGGAGCAGGGCTGGAGGGCCTGTCAATCGGTAACGGCTGATCACGGGCTTTCCTGGCTGACAGATCCAGTTCCCCCAAGGGTTCCGCCGGAGGTTGAACCCCGAATTTCAGCCAATTTTGTAGGTTCGTGAGTTTCTTCAGAGTTTTTAGAAGAGTGGATCTGAGGCTGGGCAATGGACATTTCGATTTCGCCGGTCTGGGTTGCTGATGCTGCTGGAGGTTTGTTGTTTAAGTCCTTTGTTTCCAGGTGCTTCTCAGCGGGCTCTGCCAGGCCCATTGATGTTAGAGAGGCTGTGCTGTTGTTAGTTTTCCTTATTTTTATGGACGGAGGAGGCTCCTTTGTGGCCTCTAAAATCTCGGCATCAGAGAGCTCGTCCATTTGATCGTGGTTTCTTTTGCCTTGATTTATGAAAAAGTCTTTCAATGAGTTCAGTTGGACCATTTTCACAAAGGTTTTCTTCTGTTTGTTAATTAGGGCCTTTTTCCTGCTCATTCCTCTCTTTTGAACTGCAATGATTTTCCGTTGACATAGTGGCTTTGGCTGGCCCGCTTCGGGGCTCGGCACTCTTTTTTCTTGTTTCTTTTTTGGATTGTAGGTGGCTGAGTTTTGGTCTTCGCTGAAAGGACTCTTTTCTCCATTTCCTTGAATCCGCTGGTCGTTCCATCTGCTCTGGCGTTCATGCGGAGAAAGATTGAAATGGGAAACCAGAGAAACTGTTTTGCTCGTTAAGCCATCGCCAAGCGGCGGAAGCATCTCTACAATCAACGAGCCCGCCTTGCTCACGCATCCGTTTCCGCGGAACGGCCTTCCTGCAGGCACTGTGCCTCCCACGGGGAGCGCGCTGCGATCTTCAGATCCTGTGGCTGGGAAATCACCGGATTGGGGACCATCCTCACCGATCCGAGGGCCACAAGGTAAAAAGACCCAGGGGGATTCCCTTAAGGCCAGTAGATCCGTTAATGATTCCGGGTTGATTGCGGATAACTGCGGGGTCACCAGGATGGAAGTGCTCGCCGGTAATGCTGTTGGATTTCCACTGGGTAACTCCCGCAGTGCAGCTCGAGCGTCGTCATTGTTTTCCAAGCCCGAAACCGGGCTGATATGCGGCTCTGAAGTTTCTGTGGTTTCTGGGTGTTGCACAGCGGCTGACAAAGGCTCCGGCACCGAAGACCCTCCGGTCCTTGGGGTCGAAGATGTCTGAGCCGGCTGAACGTCTGGCTTAGGGCGAGGGGAACCCGCAGCACTGTTGAGTTTTGATCGGGTTTCCGCATGCTGTGGTGACTCGTTTGCACCCTGCTCGTTAGTGGAGTCTATGTGATCTTCTAGGGTCTGCGTCGAGAGGTGGGTTTGTTTCTCTGGGGTTTCTGGTGCACCATGACCTCCGAACACGCGGGAGTGGCCAGAGAAGTCCTCACATTTTCGCGCTGTGATTTAGGCTGCTTGCAAAGTTTTGATGGTGCCGACTGCAGGCGGCTTTGCTGAGGGGAACAGATTGGGTGTAGGTCAGTTTTGTTTTGATTCGGTTTAGAGCTGCGGAGAATTCGTTTGGCTCTTTCCCCTTCTGCTTCTTCAATTTGCAGCTCCGTCGGTGTCGGTATTTTGAGTCCAGGAGGCGCCGATGGGGGAGGCATGTCTGGCAAGTCCTGGCACGGACTGCACTGACAGCTCTTACCTCAGCGACTAGCTCCGCGGCCGCTCCGTGGCCTGGGATGGGTTTTTGAAGGATCCTCCCACAGCAGAAAACAGTAGATCTGGTAGACAAACTTCCAGGCAGATAACTGGAAAACAGGAGCTCAGGGAGGTAGCAACTGCACTGACTGCTCCTACCTCAGCGACTAGCTCCGCGCGGTTTATGCACTGAACCATGTGAGTGGGTCCATGCTTAGCCTTAACACATGATGACACCGAGCAGCTCCTTACCCCGTTTCTCGATCCACATTCCTTGATTAAATGGGCTGTTTTCCATCCGCATGTGAATTGGAAGAACCCTGAGACACACGTTAGATGTGCTATGATGCCACTGGTGGAAATTAATTGGAAGGAATGCAGCAGCAGTGTATGGCGTGATACTGAGAGTACCTGAACAGACACTCTAGTCTGTCTTTACTCTCTGTGTCAGTAGGAGGAGCTACTGCGGAACGATACTGCTGATAAAAACCGTTGCAGGATCGGAGCAAGGTAGAGTGCAGCGGGAGTGTTTGGCGTGATACTGAGAGTTGCTGAACAGACACACTATTCTGTCTTTACTCTTCGTGTCAGTGGGAGGAGCTAATGCGGACACGAAACTGCTTATAGACCTGTTGCAGGAGTGGAGGGAGACAGAGTGCAGCGGGAGTGTTTGGCGTGATACTGAGAGTCCATGAACAGACACGCTAGTCTGTCTTCACTCTCTGTGTCAGTAGGAGGAGCTCCTGCAGACAAAAACTGCTGATAAACCTGCTGCAGGAGCGGAGTGAGGCGGGGTGCAGAGGGCATGTTTAGCGTGATACTGAGAGTCCCTGAACAGACACGCTAGTCTGTCTTTACTCTCTTTGTCAGTAGGAGGAGCTACTGTGGACACACAACTGCTGATAAACCCATTGCAGGAGCGGACCAAGGCAAAGTGCGGCAGGAGTGTTTGGCGTTTTCAGGGTAGAGCGGCGCACACAAAACCTTGATCACTACTGGGGGTGTGCCGCTGACCCGTTTGATCCAGCAAATTTTGGGGTGGACTTAATGGAGCCGGTGCAGGGGTTCTAGTAAGAACTCGCAGCCAGGCCAGGATGATGGCGACCATAGGTAATGGGGTACTGGGTCAAAACCGTTTCAATCTGGCAGCCCCTTGTGACATCGATCCTGTTGGCACAAACCGGAACACCTTATCTATAGCCGCAGCACAGAACTCACCAAGGGTCCAACCTGTGACTCAGTCAATACAGGTGGAGACTTTAATTAACAGGTTGGACCTAGCGGAACAGAGCATCCCTAAAGAAAAACCTTATGGTCTGACAGGGCAGAACCCTGTCCCGTTGGCCTCGCTGGTGGCCCCAGGGACATCAAAAGCTCTACCCTCATCTTGCCAAGTGTTAAACACAGGCACTGAGAGATGCATCTCATTGGAAAATTCCGAATTGGTGGCTATACTTATAGAAGATATCGCTAATTTGTTGATACATCTAAGCGTGATCACTAATGGCCGTGGAGAAAAAAAGCCTCTGATCTCTGAAGTCGGAAGGGACCTGGACACAGGATCGAATTACACCTTTCAAGAAAGCAAGACCTACGCCAGTCTTAGAAGTCCATTTGACCTCTCCCCGTCCAGTTCTAACGCCGCCTGATGTAGCCCATTTAACGGCCCCTGGTGAACACGGCTCTAGAGGTAAAAGGCACCGCTTGCTAATTTCAAGCACAGAGTCGAGTAAGGATTCTGATCAGGATTCATCTTGGACCCCGAAAACTCATCAAGAATTGAGAGATACTCCGTCATCAAGAATAAGTCCTGGTGTGCACCCGGTCATAGAAGCCCCCATTAGGGATGGATTCCTAGATGGCCAGACTGTCATATGTTCACTGTCTCCATTCCATTATCATCGTTTTAAAAACTTTTTGAAAATCTCAATGACAGTTTAAAAGATCAAGCAACACTACTGGCACTGATGCATACCAAATTAGTCTTCATTAAATCTTTCATTGAGGCTTCAAGAGATAAAAGATCAAGAGAAAAGGCAACAGAGGGTGCAATCATAAAAATCCTCATTTACCTAATACACGAAGCTAGAGAAGACAAAAAGACTTATCTGGGGATGGGGGGATCCAGGACAAAATCTCATCATTGAAAGAAAAAGACAACTCGGTGGATAAAAGACCTAACCCAGTAGGATTGGCAATATTGGCCTTGGGTACAGTTCAGCATGAGTCTCATTGCAGCCTGGTGGCTGTCATGGAAAGACCACAGCCTGTTCCCATCTGAGAAAATGAAGAGGGGGTCCGGGACCTTGTTTGCTAGAAGGATACCGCGGTATGCACTAATTAGGCTTCAACATCAGGGTACTCAGGGTTTACACAGACCCAGGCTAGTGGTAATCTGGAATTCACAAACCCACCAGGGATAGAAGAGTCAGCTCCGATAACAGCTATCTGTGCGGACACCTTCCCAATTTGTAATCGGGAGGCGATGAAGCAAACTAAGGGGCACAAAAAGGACAAAAAGCTGGAGTTGGCGAAAAAGAAATAAAAAAAACATGAACCTAACGAAGTCTCTAAATGGCAGTGGTAAACCAAATTTCATACGAAATGTGAGAACTGTATGCGTGGAACCAGCTAAGCCTCCAATACCAACGGGTCGTGGAGTTATTGACAGTAACAAGGAAAGTCCCTTAAAAATGGAAACTTGTGAGAAGCACTCCACCTCGCACTTGTGGCAGGAGGAGCCAATGGATGTGGACATTTTTGATGATCCGTTGATGCAAATGTCAACCTATGATGACAGCTCGTCGGATGACTCCCTGGAAGAGAATCATAGGGAAGTAATCCACCTGACTGGTGTATACCGAAGTGGATATAGCATCCCAGCACAAGAGAGTGACTCAATCCAACCCACCATTTCTGCCACTGGCTGAAAAACTGGAAAGAATAATGGAGAAGACCGAGCCCTTAGGGAATCCATCCACATGGATGGATAGAATGATTAGTCACTCTCAAAACAACAGACTTGCTTGTGAAGCGACCAGGACACATGAAAAGAGGAGCCTGATTACCACTTTAAACGACAAATTAACCTACAAGTTTGAACGGTTAGCAATCAAGTCCCGAACTGGAAAGGGTGCTGAGGGCCGATGACGGTTTAGTTTTGAATCGTACAAACATTATGAGTATTTTTAATCAGACTTTCCAAATGAGAGAGAAAATGACAGAGTGTGTTTGCATATGGCTTCCGCCCCTTGTCTGCTTTGATGATAAAAGCAAATGATGAGCTGCGGGCCGTGGACTTTAATTTAAAAGACTGCAAAACCCCACTGAAATCAGTCGAGGAGCAAGGCCCAACTAGAAGAACATGAAACCTGAGGGAGCCAGTAGGTGGTTCCATCAGAGCTTCGAGAGTTAGTGACACCAAAAGCCCTCCACAGGACAATGGGTAAACTGGACCCTTGAGAGAAAAGGCAGCGGTCCTACAGGGTCCTGATTCCATAAATATCACTATAAGAAGAAACAACAAAGAGCTGGAAAATGAAGGGGTGCAAGAGCAGTCCTTAAGAGTCCTTAGGAGTCCAGAGATGGAGAAATTGCAATCTTGGGACTGGTTAGCTAGAGCACAGGCACCGGGAGCATTGATTAGAGTCAACCTCCGACAGGATCCGGGCGGTTGGACATTAGCTCATGGAACACTAGATGGTTCTCTCATCTCCTCCAGGGAAATTACACTGTAGTGGCTAACTTGGATATTGTCTGTTTACAGGAAACACAGTTGAGAGAAACCCTATTATGAGACGGCTTTTCCATCCACCTTAATAAAGCAACTAAAGGCACACTCGGAAGACCAAGTTCTTGTCTGTTGACATTGATATGAAACAGTTTTATAGAAAATGTTACCAATCCCAACCCGAATATCCAGATAGTAATAATAAAATTACTGGATTCTGCTGCCAATAGGCAGAGTTGTTTGGCCCTGTAACGTATATTGGAATCCAAACTCCACAGACACAAATAGATTTGTTGAATGTGTGATGCTATGGATAGACCAAATAAATACTCAAATGGCTGAGCGATGACTATTTGTGGAGACATTAATGTGTACAGCATTTGCCGGGGTGTGGGGGAAAAAAAGGAGAAATGGGGTGGTGTGCAAAAAAAAAGAGAGACCGATGTCAGATTGGTTATATGAGACAGCGCTCAGAGATTTACATATGGTAAATGGACAAGTGGAAGGAGATCAGATAGGTGCACCCACATGACATTCGGTGACCGTCTCTGCAACCCTGAATTACTTTTTTGTTTCAGCTAATGTTCTGGTGCAGGTAATCTCATTGAAAGTAATCCCGTCTCAACATAGCGATCATGACCCAAGGGTCCTGTCATGCTCTAGAATGTTTTAACACAAAAATTGGGCAATCACCAGCTGTTTCATAATTATGTTATAGCCCAATCAAATCCAGACACCAAAAACTTTGTGGTCAAGGACCAGTGTACTGTCACCCAAAGAGGGGTTTATTACAAGGATGTGGCAGAAGACAGAGAGGATAGAGTGACTTTCTAACTAACCCTGCCTAAATCTCCTGTCTCCGCTAGATTGCGATGGTGTGCCGCTTATCTAATAGGGATAGGATAAGAGGTAAACTAGCCACTTCTAGATGGGTAATACTTTCAGACTTGTCGGTCCTTTTCCACTCTCTTCCACTATGTGCAAGTGTGTACTGGAAGAGAAAAACTATGTTGATTGTTTAAAATGGTACACCAGTGGTCAAACAATTAGACATCTAGTAGGGTATTGCATATTTTATTAGCCTATAGATTGTCTATCTGACCCTGGGGAACTCAGGTCTAAAAACGACACAGTAACATAAAGACAAACAATGTTAGACAATAACATTTGACAAAAAGACACTAAAGTCCCACCCTCCGTCTTCAAGTAATGTTGGTTGGCAGGATGTGGGAATTAGATAAAAGGTATGCTCAAACTGCAAGGTAGGCCCAGCTTATGCCTCTTGTGTGTAGCAACCACTGTCGACCGGTTTCAGTGGCAAACATATAGGTGAGGCCACTTTCATCAGGACAGTCTTCCAATTCGATCAATTGGTTCCATCAAAAGGATTGTGAGCTGACCATATTGAGGGAATACAGATACGACATTTGGAAGTATGTATACATTACCAGCTAGTTGTTAGTGCCGTGAGGCTGGGTCAAATTGGGAGGGAACCTATAGGAAACAAAAGAAATGAAACCATATTCACCTCTGAGCTAATAACTTCAAATCAATTGACTGTGAATCACACTAAGTTAAATGTCATTCACGTGTACAAAGCCACTGATAATACTGTTCCATTTAGTGAAGGAGACAGGCACTCCTGGCTGTCTTGAAAACTCAATGAGTAGGCAAATGCACACAGCCTACATCCGTTAGTTCTAATCTTTTGGTCATCTACCCTGGACGACTATCTATAGCACAGTGAGATGCCCGCGGGGCAACATCAACATCCCATCATGAAATTCATCATTTGTTTATTTTTGTGGTTTCATAAATTCTCACATTAAAAGGCTACCTCCCACATATATCCCCCAAAGGGTGGCAGGACAGAACAAAGGTTTAGCCAAAAATGCACACTCCGCATGATAGATGACCTACTGGGTCCACATACCTTAGCTAGGGAATCCCTGTGTGTGCTGTCAGTGCAGGAAATCCTCTGTTCCACATGGGTGTGGTACACGTTGATCCAGGACCTAGGTTGATAATTCAATGGCTTATGGCGCAGGGAATTTTGATAGGGAGGAAGTGCTGAAAGTTCTCGCTCCTCCCGATCATACATTTCTATAACCAAAAAGTTGTCCCAGCTCTTACATATGTGCCTGAGGCAGCCGTAGGGTTGTCATAGGATGTTTGGGAAAAAAAGGAAGGCTGGTTTTGGAATTCGGTTTTGCAACTCCCCAGAGTAATTCCTATTGTTATTGTGAGACATGAATTGGGGCTCCTCTCTTTGCATGTGAGAGTAGTTTGGAAATCCTTGACGATTCTTGCCAAGTTGTATACACCAGACTGCCAAACCCATTTTCAAATCATAATGAGGAAAAATGTGGGAATGTTTGATTGGTCATTAAATTTATGGCAAGGACGATGTAAAGAAATTATACTTAACCTCGGCCTCTCAGTCGACATCCTGTGTGGAAATCCACTGCAGGTGAAAATGACCTTATGGGCGACTGACTTGAGTGAAACCGCAGCTTTGAGATCAAACTCAAAGATTCACACACTGTCTAAGTCGCTAGTTGGATCTCTCAATGTAACACCTCCTTATCTGAAAAAGTTCCCGAATGCCAAATACAGGGACCTATTCCTCAGATTTCAATTAAATATACTGCATACAAAAGGCACACTGTGTCAGTATGGAGAAACTCAAGGAGATGGCAGTTGTTGGTTATGTAAATCTCAACCAGAAACCTTAAAAAACCTGATACTTTTCGGCCCAGAGTTGAGATTACAGAGAACTCTCTTATTGTATGAAAGAATGAGCAAAATTTCTCGTTTATCCTCACTATTAGAAAGCCACAGACATGAACATGTTTTAGTTTCTCCCCACTATCTGTGAGATACCTGCTTGAAAACGGGTTGGGTGTGCCCAACTTCTGGAGAGCTGGCTCTATGTTATGTTATGTTGTGTTATTTTATGCAGTGCTTAATTTGTAAGAAAATAAGTGCCAGGCCCAAGTATTTTCTAGTACGCTTGTGACACTGGGGGCGGCCAGTTCCCCACCACTGCTGCCGCCAACCACATCTACTCCCTGCAGTGTTGACACATTTGGGTTTAAACTACAGCTCGCACCTGCTCATTGGGGTTGATGGATGCTCTGGCTATCATTACTCCATAATAAACCTGAATCCGAGACAATTAGTCCCGGGGCTGTGAATTAAGTGTAGGGGCTAAGCCCTGGCAAACACCCCCACAAATTAAGCACTGATTTTATGTTATCTTATGCTACTATGCCTCTGTACCGCATCAAATCACACCTTAGTAGTACCAAGTAAAACATTCTTATCCATGGTGTTTTTGCCTCTGCCTGCAGAAGCCAGGCCTTAGTCTGCTGGTCAAGAGAGCAAGAACAAGAGTCAAATAAAAGGGAAGGAAAGCAGGCAAGGAGGTATGAGATGGAGGGAGGCAGGCAGGGGAAAATGCTTTGCATAAGTGTGGATGCGTGTTAGTTCACTGTATGCAGACTATCTTCCAGGGATATAAGGCAAAGAAAAGTATGTCTTGGCTTAATTTACATCTTGGGATTCCATGGCAGCTTTTGAAGATGTATAGGTTAGCGATCAAGAAGTGTGGGGTTTGCGAGGAGCTCGAGAGTTTGCTCAGGCAAGCCTGGCAGAGATATGGGCTTATAATACCCGCAGTGTGTATGGTATCACAAGCACAAACACAAATAGTAGTTCTGAGACTGCAAATCTGACTCCTGATTGGTAACACACTCCAGGGGAGTAAGATAGAAAGAATTAACGCATTTAAATGTGATTATCCCTAACTCCTAGATAGGCAAACTCTTGAATACTAATTCAGGGTTGCCAAGTAAGGAGTCCAGATATGGCCATTCTAGGATAGTCTGTGTGAAAGGTTATTGTTGATGGAGACAAAATGGCAGGACAGGCTGCTATTGGTCAATGGAGACATTCTACGATACATTGTAAACCATAGATTTAGAAAGACTCAGAAAGAGGAGTGAATCATTTCGTATTCGGTTAATATATTGCCTGAGTGTTCAGTCACTACACAGCTCTGGGTTCATCTGCAGAGAGCTGCAGAGCACTGCATGTATTATATGATTGTTACCATAATGTATTGACATATGCTGTCGCTTGTACAGCATTTTATGCCACAGTAAGGCCACTTCACAGGACTGAGGAACAGTGAGGGAATGTTTGAAGCTGCAAGTCAACACTGAGAATATCATTGTGCCAAAAGATGAGCACAGAAGGCACATTCAGCAGCCAAAGTGGAGACAATTGGGTTGGAACAGAAGTGAATGTGCTCCAAAATGGACTCACAGGCAAGTGAAATGGTGATATGGGCAGACTGTACACCTGCCAACACCTTTATTAACTGGAATGTTCAGTGGTTGTATGTCAGAAATGTAAATTTTCATTTTGGCAAAATGTTCTTTTTTTCTTTATGTTATCATAGACAGATTTAATACTTTGCCAAATCACCACTGTTTCAGTCTCGCAATGATTAGGCATGTCATTTGGTGCAGCATGCTTGATGGACATGTGCACATTTCGGGATCAGCAGTGGTCAGAGCTTTAATCTTTCCATAATGTCCAGACAACAGGAAAGTAACCTGAGGGGCGGCTACATGAACATTTTTTTCGGGTTCTCCCCAACTCAGATGGTTTCTCTGCCCTGCCGAGATCCTCCAACCTGCACATTTTTCAGGTTCTCCCTGCTACCTCATAGCCCCCTACCCGAAATTGTTTTGGGTTCTCCCTGGAACCTCTCTCAAAGCCCCTACCTCAGATTTTTTGGGGTTCTTTCTCCCTGCTACCCAAGAGCCAACTGTATGAGAATTTGGCAAGTTCTTCCTGCCACTTGAGAGCCATTTACATGATAATTGGTAGAGTTCTCCCTGCATCCTGAGAGCTACTTTCATGACATGTATTTGCTTTTCACCAATGTCTGAGAGCCAGCAAGATGGCAATGCTATAGATTCTACCTGCTACCAGAAAGCTGCCTGCATGGAAATGTTTCAGGTTCTCTGCACTACCTGACACCTATATGACATTATTTTGGCTTCTCCATGATACTTTAAGGATGCCTACACGAATATATTTGGTCCAGCTCACTTTGCCGACCTATAGTTACGCCAAATGCATTTTTACTGACTATTCCCACTTGTTTTGCCAATAAATGCAGATGGTACGTTTGGGTATGGTATATAAATGGGGTGGGTTTAGGGTAATAAGGGTGGGTTACAGGGGGCTCCTCCTGCAGTTTGATAAAGGAAATTCAGCAAAACTGTAGCTGGACAAAATATATTCCGCAATTCTTCATAGAACCAGATTTATTGAGTTCCCCCATGCTACACAAAAGAGACAGACATACCATTGTTCTCAGGGTCTCCCTGGTAATGGTGAGGGACAGGTAGGACGTGAACTGGAGGTCTAAGTACAGACCAATAGGGGAACAAAGGGGATTATTTACAGGGAGATGTCAGCAAATATATAGACAGTAGCGGTCAGGTAGAGGGATCAAGTGGGTCAAGAATTTACTGGGAAGGTGTTGACATGGCTTAAAAGTTTAGGAGTTGAAGGGCACACCTGAATGCAAATATGTTTTTGGTTTTAAACGGGGTAGAGAGTTTGAATGGTAGCATGCAGTGAAAGAGTTAGGAGGAGGGAAGTGAGAGTATGCACAGGGGAAGTAAGGACCCGACAGATTGAGGATGGTGGTAGATGGTCGGGTGGCTGGAGCACAGTGGCAAAATGATAGGAGCTAACACGAGGGCATGCACTATTCAATGTGCAAACATGTGACACTTGCAATTTTTCACAACGTGATCAATTTATAAATGGATATTAGGGCGAAATGCATGTATGTGAGCGGTAGTGCCTTCCAGCTCCCTCTGGCTGACCACCACCATGCAGTACTGGCAACATATACCTACATGATTCAACAGATGATCATATCAGCCATTCCTTTTTTTAGTCAGATGCAAACTTCTCACCATAGTGGCATGGGAAGCCAACTGTTCTGGGTGTGTTAACTGGACCAGTATAAGGTAGATGGACAGAGGGACGTGGGTGGAGGCCCAGTAAGGAAACGGAAACAAATGTCATGTATAACCTTCTTTATTCTTCTTCTCACCCTTCTTTCTGCCTTTGTGGGCTTCTCTATTCCCTCCTCTTACTCCTTGTTCCCTGCTGTGTTTTTTTACTCTCCACTCTTAAGGTCGTCCCTCATTTACAGTGGTATGTTCACTCTACAACATCTCCCCCCTTCTTATTATCCTTGTGTGGTCAGTTGCTTTTGCTGCTTTCTGGTGGTCGTTGTGGTAAGCATCTTGGTCTTCTTAGCTGTTCTCCATATTCCATTCCACACAAAGGTCTGTGTGCCAACTCAGGAACCCAATCTGAGGCAAACTCCTCATCTAGAGGCCCTTCTGCCAGTGTTCCAACCACTTGTGGCCACTCACTATGTTCCTCGTTCATCTTGGTAGTATCGATAATTTTCTCCTGCAGACATTTCCATGAAGACATCACTTTTTTCATTGCGTTCCCCTTACCTTTTGGTATGTTCCTATTTCTCACCCTCTATGGTTCTACTGCATTTTTCACTACTTCTACTACATGCACTACCGTGTGTCTTCTCTCCTCACATCAAAGACCTGTCCAAGAAGGCCCAATACCAGCTGCACCGCCTCAGAGGTATTCTTCCTTTTCTCACTTTCCCCCAGAAGCTCACTGTCTCCAGAGACCTGGTTCTCCCTAGGATGGACTACTGTAACAGCCTCTTTCTCAATCTGCCTTCCTCTACTCTCCGCCCTTTGCAAGTAATCCCGAACAGGACTGTGAGACTTGTACTTGGCCTCAAAACAAGGGACTGTATCTCTCCAGCCCTGAAATCTCTCCACTGGCTCCCAGTGGATGCAAGGATCAATTTTAAGACCCTCTGCATCGTCCACAAGGCTTTCTGGTGCCGCGGTCCACACTACATCCAACTCTCTCTTCCTAAACACCCTCCTACTCAAGAAATTCGCTCAGCCACCTCCAACTCTCTGAGGGTCAGCCGCTTCTCCAGGCAGAGAGTGGGGGGTAGATCTCTCTCTCCTCTGAATGTGCCTACCTCTGGAATGGCTTCCCTGCCCCTCTCAAACTTGAGCTGGACCACCTGAAATTCCGGAAGCAGCTCAAGACCTTCCTTTTCGCTTCTGCTTTCCCTACCTCACCCCTGCTGATTGACCTGTCTGCTGTGCTGACTGGTTGCCTGGCTACCCTGAGAGTCTCACCGGTTCCAGGCTCCCCTCGACCAGTAGCCCCTGCACTGTCTCTTGACGACCGTGCACTTAGGGGCTGTATCTGGAACCCTACAGTCCCCTGCCTCCTTGCACTTACTCAGAGCATTGCTGCCTTGACTGCACTTCCCCCTCCCCTTCCCTTGGCACGTCCTCTCCCCACTCCACCTGCACTTTGCGCATTGCACTTGCAAGATCTGAATGACACAAAGCCTAGTATGATTGTTTGTTTTGTCTTCCCTCTGTCTTCCCACCCTTTTCTTGTCACGCCTAGAAACACTTGTGCAAAGGCACGTTATTAATGACTTATCATATCATATTAGGACCTGGGATATTCCTCTCACCATCGTACAGTCCTGTTTCCGTGAGTCATCATCTTATTCTTTGTTTTTTCTGCTGTTTGATTTCCATTTCACGCCCCTCTTCCGCCGTATTCACTTTACCATCTGCGTCTTGTATCTTCATCTTCCTCCATTTAATTCCCTCTGTGTGACCCTTGTATTCTGCTATGTTCTTTGCAAGATCAGTAAGTCCACATTTGGTTATTTCTTCCGGCACTCTGACTTTGCCATCTTTGTCTCCTCTGCTACTTGGCGCTTGCTCTCCTTCCTTTGCGGCTGCGGTCTGTTTCCTATACTCCGTAGTCTTCTTTTTAATTTCTCTTCTTCTGTCGGCTTTCCTTAAGTGCACCACTGTCTGATCTATGTGTTGCTTGGACCTCATTATATCGGTGTACTTTCTGTGTACAGCTTGTACTGCATTCGCCTTCGCCATAAGAATGTGCCGCATGTCTTCCTGTTCTTGGCAGTCCATCGCACTGCCGCCTGTGCTGATGGCAGGTGTTCCTCCTGTTCCCTGGAGGATGGCACAATGTGCCGAGGTAGACGTGCCTTTGTTTCTGCACCTTCTTTCATCATGTGTGTCCTTGTTATCTTTAGTGTATACTACCCACCTTTTCTTTTCCCCCAGACCAGACTGTGCTCTTTTCTGTAGTACTACGCCTATTATTATAATTACCAGAGCAGCTTGTGTTCTTTTCCTTCTCCTTCTTTTTTCGGTCGTGCCTTCCACTGTTCCTCATTTTACCCCAGTGTTCCTTTCCTCATATTATGTTCGGGTGCTGCATACTACGGGCGGCGCATCAGAGCACGGCTGGAACGGTGCACTGGCGTCCTGGGTCTAAGGCGGCAGACCCGTTTTAGTTGCAGGCAGAAGTCCTCAGATGCTGGGCGGGCGGCAGAGCGTCAGAAGTTACCTGTTCTATTATGCACCCGGCAGGTGAATCCTCTTGGTGCATTTTCACCCGTGGCCCTCGTGTGCTTGTCCTCCGCGGTGCAATGTCAGATGCCAGAACGGCAGAGGTCTTGTGTGTTCTGCTTTGGTGCGGGAGACTGTCGTCTTCTGTCAGTGTGGCGGACTGCCATCTTCAATTGGTTTGGCTGCCTGACGTCTTCTGTTGGCATGGCGTTATTGCCCGTGGTGTTCAATTCCCTTAATTGCCTGCAGTTGTGGGTGTGTTAACCGGACCAGTATGAGGTAGGTGGACAGAGCCGGACTCTGGGAGTAGGCCCAATAAGGAAACTGAGAGAAATTGCATTTATAACCTTCTTTATTTCTCTTCTAACCCTTCTGTCTTTGCCGGCTCCCGTAGCCCCTCCTCTTCCCCCTTGCTCCCCTTGATGTGTCCTTCCTCCTCACCCTTAAGGTCATCCCTCATTAAGGTGATATGTTCACTCTGATATGTTGAACTCCGCACCAGCTGCACACATACCCGGTGCGCACACGCACCTTGGACTCTCTCTAATCTCTCTACTGACCCGAACTTCGGTTCCCAAGGGCGTTCAACCTACCAGCACCTTCAGACCATACCAATGGTATATAAGGCGCTATATAAAAGCAAAATAACATAACATAACTAAAACAACAACCAATGCAACCCAGGCCTGATAGCTGCTGCTTGACCATTTAAAAGTCTGTCCATTTTAAGTCATTGAAAGCAGGAACTGAACTGACCAAGGGAGGTCATTGATGTGAAGCATATTTCTCTGGTTCTTATTGTTTGGCTATTTACTTTGTTTCCACTTTTCTAAAACCTCGTCTCTCTGCTTGCCTGCTAGGGGAAGATATTATGACAGCTACTGGTCCTTCCGAAATGGTATACCGGAAAAGGCAAAGAAGGTTTCCCCAAAAAGTGACAGTCCCAAAGCCACGTGAGATGTGATGGATTGGGTTTGGTGTCTGCAGAGCACTTGTCCTGGATGCAGAGACCTAGGTTTCAAAAATACCAGAAATTATCTGTAATTCTTTCTCACACCTGCTCTATAGCCCTGGTGCACAGAGCTCACATAACTCCCTTCCCCCACCTGCCACGATCAAGAACAGAGACGCCTACCAGCAATCCACAGAGCAGTGCCCGGTGTCAGCAAACATGGCCACAGGCTGTGTGCATCCAAGATGGTGGCCCTTCTTGATGAATCCTAAGTCCACAGACCTGCACCAGGCCCTGTTTGCAGATTTGTCACATACAATCAATATGTATTCCCTTGGTGTGAGCACCAATCAAAGCATCTGCCTAAAAGGAAAAGTGAGGACCAGCAAGGTGGGGAGAAACAACCACCTGCCGGCCTCTGTTTGTTTGTTTGTTTATTTATATATATTGCGTGCCAGACCCCGAGGTATCAGGGCGCAGGAGATACAAGAAGTCTTTCAACTTAGGTTACAGAATGGCATATAAGGTACAAATCAAGAACTCAAGAAATAAATATACATATTATATAAGAGATGGTAGAAATATCCAGTGCAAGAAGAACACTATACAGAAGGAAGATAACCGAACATTCTGAGAACTATTTACAGTGAAGTGAAGTGGGAGGCAAGAGCATTACTGGTTGTTGCTTTTAAGCCAGTTGATGAAATTCTATCTGAAGTTCATGTAAGTTTGGTGAGCATGCAGCGATGGTGGTAGGGAGTTTCACAGATGCGCTGCTTTAACTGGGAAGCTGCTACCCCCGACGTTGGAGAGTTTAAATCTTGCGACATTGAGGCAATTAGTATTAGCTGTTCTAGTGGTCCTAGTCGAAGATTTTCTGATGAATCTCTCAGTGAGGTAGCAAGACACAGCATTGTTCAGACATTTGTAGGTAAGTGAGCCAGTTTTCAGTCGGATTTTGTCACGGGTGGATAGCAGTTGTTTTGTCTTCTAATCTCAGAAATTTGCTCTCTCTTTGCTGTGCCGAGGGCCACTCACAGGGCATTTTTCTGGAGCGTTTGAATTCTCCTGGTAATGTACTTATTGGCCCCAATGTAAAAGGAGTTGCAGCAGTCCTGTCTGGACAAAATAGGGGCTCTGGCAAGGATGATACAACTATTCTTAGATAGAAATAGTTCACCAGCTCTGATTAGTTTGCATGTATATGCAGTGGCGGATACCGTGGTGTTTACTTGTTTGGTGAATGTGAGGGTGGAGTTGAGGTAAAAGCCTAAACTTTTAACCTCTTTGGCTACTTTAATAGAGTTGCCATCGATGTGGAAGGCGGTGTATTCAGAGCCATTTTTCTTTAGATTTGTAGTGGTACCCAGGATTATGAGCTCCGATTTGTCATCATTCAGACATAGACCGGGCACTGCCATCCATGCCTGGATGATGAGGTAGACTCTATTCACCAAGGCCAAATCATTATCATAATTGTCAAGAATGGCACTCTGTCAAGAGTGGCACAGGGTACCCAGGTAGGTTTTGGGTGGCTGTGCTGAAGTAAGGTAGCAGATAAGCACACACAGCAGGAAGTTCAACAAGAAACAAGAGTAGGAAACAGTAGCTGTGAGCCAAAAGGGGCAAAAGATACAAAGTTACAAACAAACTGGATTCCCTCTTGGGGTGTATGCTGAAATGGGAAAGAGTGTTCCACGAACCTTAGGAAACTCCAGCCTTCTGCACAGATTGCTATAACAGAGGCCCACGCTGTATGCTCATGGCTGGGAACAACAGCAGTGGGTGTCTGTAACACTGAAAACGCGACAAGGGAAGGGGCAGAGGTTGCCTGTCGGAAACCAACAGGCAAGCTCTGTACAAAGGGATTACATAAGACACCTGAGAAGACAAGACCAGAAATATCCAGCGAAAAGGAAGTCAATGAGCAATCTAGCAGAAGGAAATGAAGGAAAGGCAGTTAGACTGAAATAGATAACCTAAGGTGGAGTACAGAGGACTCAAGGAAGAGAACAAGGAGCAGCAGTCAGGAAAACAGAAGGCTGCCAAGTAGGAAGCAGGTCTGCAGTCAAGAATGACACTAGGTGCAGGCAAACTGTATTGGACTGCGGAGGACTGTAGTAGGCTGAAAGGTAGGGAGTCCAGAAGAACAGGACAGAGAGAGATTAGTATTAGGCGACAGACAGAGAGCCCAAAAGAATAGGGCCGCTAGGTAGGGAGCCCAGAGGAGCAGGGCTGTAGGCAGCGGAGGGAGACAGGCTGCAAGGAAGGAGCCCAAAGGACACGGGCTGGAGGCAGCAGAGGGAGCAGGCTGCAAGGAAGGAGCCCAGAGGACACGGGCTGGAGGCAGCGGAGGGAGCAGGCTGCAAGGAAGGAGCCCAGAGGACAAGGGCTGTAGGCAGCAAAGAAGTATAGGTTGCAAGGTAGGGAGCCCAGAGGACAAGGGCTTGGAGACAGCAGAAGGTTGCAAGCTGCAGGGTAGGCAGCCCAGAGGACAAGGGCTGTAGGCTGCCGGAGTGTGGCAGGCTGCAGGGCAGGGAGCCCAGAGGACAAGGACGGTAGGCAGCCGGAGTGAGGCAGGCTGCAAGGCGGGCTGCAGAGGACTAGGACTGTAGGCAGCCGGAGTGAGGCAGGCTGCAGGGCAGGAAGCCCAGAGGACAAGGACTGTAGGCAGCCGGAGTGAGGCAGGCTGCAGGGCAAGGAGCCCAGAGGAGCAGGGCAGCAAGGAGTGAGCCCAGAGGAGCAGGGCAGCAAGGAGTGAGCCCAGAGGAGCAGGGCTGCTGACTGTAGAGGGCTGCAGATGACTGTAATAGGCTGCAAGGCAGGAAGCCCAGAGGACAAAGGCTGTAGGTAGAAGGCAGCGGAGCGTGATCGGCTGCAAGGCAGGGAGCCTGGAAAGGGCACTGGAACAAAACAGGATAAAGCAGCAACAAGAACAGCATACAAAGTAAAGGGTCAAGGCAAACAGGAGCGGGAGAACTCAAGATGCAAGCCACTGTGCTCTTGCAGGCAGCTGCTTACATACAGCTCTGCCCTGTTCTGAGGCAGGCTAATTGACAGCACCTGTAGTAGCACACCTGAAGACAATCTGCCTCCTCCCTCTCTGGTACTGAGCAGGTGGAAGCAGCACTGGCCGCTAGGGCTTCTGGGGATTGTGGTCCCAATAACGATGAATGAGAATAGCCAGGAAATGAGGACTGCGGCCAGGTGCATTATGGTAAATGTAGTTAATTAAATAAAATAAGAAAGAACCAAAGTTGAGCAAATGGAAATAAAAGACCAAGGCGTGAAAAGGAGTTGTTCAAGGAGTATTAGGAAGATAAATGAGTACCAAGTAGTCCATTATGGTTGCCAATGCGTGCGCCAGCGGCGCGGGCATGACAATAATCCCCAGTAAGTGGTAAGAGAATTTTAGTATCATCTGCATAATTGGTGTAGGTGACACCAAGATGGTCCAGATCATCGAAAAGGGGCTTGGTGAATATGTTGTACATTGTAGGTGATACGCATGATCCCTGGGGCACTCCACAGGTGATAGGCGTAGGGTCTGCGGCTGCTGAGGGTGATAAGACTCTCATGGTCCTGTTACTTAAGAATGATTCTATCCAGCCTATGGCCTCCTTGGAGAAATGAGCTGCTGAGTCCAGGTGGTTGCATGAGACCTTGTTGTCCACAAGGTGAAAAGCATCTGAGAGATCAAGGAGAAGAAGTAAGGCTGATTTTCCCTTGTCTCTGAGCTCGTCAATTTGGGCCTTGAGGTCAATTATCCGTTTCCGTACTGTGTTTTGGTTGAAAACCTTATTGGCAAGCCCCTAGGAGTTGGTTAAGCTCCAAATACTTCTGTATTTGTAGATAGGCAACCTCATCTAAAATTATGAGGAGAAATGGCACTGTAGTGATGGGCCAGTAGTTGGTCAGTATGGTTGGGTCTAAAGTCTGTTTTTTAAGGAATGGAAGTAACCAAGACTCTTTGAGGTTACTTGGGATGATGCCTGAACAGAATGAGGCATTAATTAGCTTTGATAGGAAGGGTGCAAGGGCTCTCGCCGCATCCTTAATGAGTTGGGCTGGGCTTTGGTCATCCTGACAGTTTGAGGGTTTGGGGGAAAGTATAACTTTTTCAACCTCAAGAATAGAAATTTTAGAGAAGCTGAAGTGGAGTGCAGAGTTAAGAGAGGGCAGAGGGGTTTTGTTAGTGAGGTCATGGTAGTTAAGAATGCTTTTTTTGTTGCAATTTTATAAGAGAGGAGGGGCCGAGCAGAAAAAGAGGAGAGGGGTGAAGAATGAAAACAACAGAGCATTGTGGGATGCTGAGGAGGAAAGAAAGAGAGGCAAAAATGGGGGAATCCCTTAAAGATAAGGAGGGGAACAAAATAGTAATAAAGAGGTGTAAGTGCCCAAATGGAGAGGCAACAATAAAGAGGGCTAGTTAGGATAAAATTCTCTAGGGAGCCATGGTGGGGAAAGTTTCCCAAGGAGTTCACTAACACTGTGTGAAGGGGTTAAGACGTAACACCCCATGAACTGCTGTGATCCTTCAAACCCCAGTACCTGCTGCAATCCTTAAAACAATTGTACATTGTCTGGCACATGACCCTTTTTTAGATGAACCAGTGGCAGTGGTCCTGGTAATTCCTGACAGTGAAGTATGACATCCTGACACCATCACAATACTTGGCAACTGCCAAGAAAGAAGTGTGGGGCACTTAAAAAAAATAAAGATTTTGAGGGACATTTTGTTTCCTGCCAGAAGTAGATAATAAAGATGAGAGGGAAGGACTGAGGACCACATTCCAAAATACAATACTCAATTCTTTGTTTCATTGATTTGTCAAACAGTGAATTAAATGAATCCTAATCCCTTAGACTTTGGATCATCAGTGGATTCCTCAGCTATGCCCACAGTCTACCTTAAACAAGAGGCCATAAGGTCCCTTGGTCTGCCACTAGATATTTTATTACAGTGATTACACGTACAAATGTGTTTTGGTGGATCCTATGATTACTTTCATGGGTTCTTTGTAGAAATCTTGACCGCACCCCGGTTAAAATCATGGCCTGAACCATAAATGCACAGCATGTGCTTTCCACTATCAGGCTTTTAAATAAGGGAAACACTTTGGATTGTAGCACAATGGGATGTGACGTCGCCAGAAATGAGCATATCAAGGTGAAATATACACATGTCATTCAATTGGCTTTGCATAACCACCCTAATTGAACAGGACGTGCATTTGCCTTTTATAAAATCAATCACACACAAAACCAAGACAGGATATTTTCCTGTCATAGTGTTTTTGAAAACGTTAAAAGGTGTGCATGTTTTAAACTCCAAGAACAAATGCAAATGTTTTCCCTAGCATTTGCAGTACCGAAATGAGATATTTCACCTTTCTTTGTTTGTTATTTTTCGTCAGGGAATATAGTGCAGTGAAGTGACTGGCATACAAACCTGATGACTCCGGTTCGATCCCCGAGGTCGGCTTTAATTCATAAATTCAAAGAGGACATACAATATTTCTCTTTTAGCTGGGGGGACTAAGTCTGTCCTCTGAATAAAGTGGGTGGACTTCGTCCCCCCTGCGTGTACCCTCGACTTGAGCCCTGGATAGTAGTGATCAGTCTGAGCTCTTGTGAAGGAAGTAGGGTGAGAACCACAATGGTGAGAGTCAGCACCCTAGAGCTATTCAACTGTCATTTATTCTAGGAAAGCATGTGTGGTAGGTATAGGTGTTTCCAAAACACCATAAGACGTGCACCCTAAGCGCTGGATGTTTACTATTTATAAACATTAGAAGTCCCTTGATAGTGTATTAACATGTTACTTGTAGGTGGTAAACCACATGCTGACAATGAATAGAATAGAAATAACAGAAATAATATAAACATGCAACCTATATTTCATGAAAAAACCTCGGATGGCCATGAGATGATACGGTGACCATTGTATATCCACAGTAATGTGGATATTCTTATTATTCACATGATGTTGCAAAACCATTATTGCTGCAATATTATGTTTTTGTGTTGCTCACATTCAATCTTAGCAGCCACTCACTTTTCCTTCTGCGTGTGCTTATCATCTGAAGTTTATCGTTTGCACAAAAGGAAGTGCTATCTGAAACCCCTTTCCTGGTCACGTGTTGCTTCTTTTGCTTGACTTTGTATTGCTTTTCTGTGTGTAAACAGCCTCTTCCCTTTCTACTTTCAGTTCTTTAAGAAGTCCATTGTCAATTGTCCCTCTCGCCCCACGTATTGTATGAATGTTAATCACAGAGCCCCCAACTGCAATCAGTTGCTACAGGAGAGATAGTTGTTCTGCAGCTCTCCATACTCGCTACACATTTTAGTGAAGCAGCCCATACATAGCTAGCAGAGCCCCAGAGTCCCATGGGCTACATTAGGTTCTCATGGCAGCATTCACTGCTTGACTCATGCAGTCAAATACACAGTGCTCCAATCAACATGTAACAACTGTTAAAGAAAATGTTACAGCACTGCTCACCACAACAAGAGTAAATTTCCGCCAATGTAATTTGCTATCTTATCATGAGGATGGCAGGACAGCGCCTGGGCATCACGTTTGTCTTGGAAACAAGACAACATAACGACGAAGGTTCTAATCACGCTTTCGCGCTTAGAAACTGGACTGTGGTAGAAACTGATCTCGGGTATTAAGCCATTATAAAATAACAATTGTACAAATTATGTAATTGTCAGCCTACGATCTACTTTTTTCTTTAAATTAGTGTAGGCGTGGGCGGACCCACGCAGGCACTTCCCCATCCAATTGGATGATGTGCACCTACCCACCATTCAGCATTCAACCCACGTAAAACTCACAATTCCTCCCACCGCCCTGTCTGCCTCACAAAATCCAACAACACACTACTCCTCCTCCTGCCACTCACCCCGTCACCTCCCAACAAAGCCTTCCCACTCAACTCAGCCACACCCTGCGCAGACAATCAAACCCTCATCAATTCTCTCTCTACAGCATGTCTCTCACACCTAAACAGAAAATGTTCCACAGTCTCAGGCACTCCACACACCGCACAATCCCTCGATTCTCGCTTCCCCACCCTAAACAGACAGTCATTCAGCCCCATATGCCCTATTCTCAATCGATTCAGCATCACCTCCTCCCCCCTCCTCCATTCTAGACTTCCCGGATCCACCTTTACTGACACTTTCTCACGAATACCAAACATCCACCTGCCTTTCACCCCACTCACCCACTTCTCCTGCCACTCATCCATGACCCGCCTGACCATCACTGCCTTCATCTCATCCACACTCAAAGGCAACCTTACATCAACCGCTTCCCTTCTCATACCCTCACCCGCCGCCAGATCCACTAACTCATTTCCCAGAATGCCGCTATGACTGGGGACCCACGCCAACTCCAGATCCATCCCCCCACGCACACACCGATCAAACTTTCTCCTGATATCCAAAATCACATCCTTCCTATCACCATCCCCTGCCACAATCGCCTGCAACCCACTCAATGAATCTGAAAATACCACTACTTTCTCAAACCTCAACTCGCATACCCTTTCAATTGCCATTGCAATCGCCACCAACTCAGCCGTACAAATTGACACATCATCCGTCAGACGCCCCACTTTATACTCCCCAGTGCTTTCAAAATAATACGCCATTCCCACTCTTCCAGATACCGGATCCTTTGAACCATCCGTGAACACCCTGCACCCTTCTTTCTCTGCCACATATCCCCGACCCAAAGCTTTCATCTCACCCCGCAATCCCCGCTTCTTTGACACCACACTTGTCAACTCCAAGCACACCTTTGGAGACCCCATCATCCACATTGGACACCTCACCAGATCCATATCTGTCACAACCATCAACTCGCCTACACCCCACTGCACCCCCTTCTCCCAAATGTGAAACCCCAAAGTGCCCCCTTTCCTCCTCCACCGATCCCCATAATAGTCAAACCTCCAATTATACCGCAAACATTCACGTACCGGATGGGCCACACTCTTCGCACTACACTTCACCCACCACCTCATATTCTACACATCCCTTCTCAATCCCAATGGCATCTCCCCCACAAGTACATGAACCGCATTCATTGGAGAGGACCTCATCACACCCGAACACACTCTCAATGCTCTCGCCTGCACCCTATCCAACCGCAACTTCTGACTCATTTTGAAACCCACTGCCACCTGACATCCAAAATCTAACACACTCAAAATCAATCCCTTATATAACATTCGTAAACACTTCTGCTGCGCACCCCACTCTTTCCCAGTCACCGCCCACAACAAATTCAGCCTGCGTTTACACTTGTCCATCACTCCATCCACTTGCACGTTCCAATTCAACTTTCTATCCAGAATCACCCGCAAGTACCGGAACTCCTTCACACTCTTCACCCTCTCACCTTTCAAAACCAAGTTCAACTCCTGCTGCACTCTTCTCCTCGAAAACACCATACTCACAATTTTTTCCACAGACACCGAAAAGCCCCATTTCCCACACCACTCCTCCATGCGTACTATCACAGCTTGCAACCGACTCTGCACCATCAACAAACTCCGCTCTCTTACCAATACCACACCGTCATCCGCAAAGAAATCTACCTGACACCCGATTCCCATCATAGCCCGAATCAGCCCATCCACCATCACAATAAAGAGCATTGCAGTAATCACACTTCCCTGCGGTGTCCCATTCTCCATCTTCCAAACTTCAGACAGCACCCCCCTCACTCTCGCCTGAAAGGTCCTATCCGCCAAAAATGCCCTTATCCACCGAAACATCCTCCCCTTCACACCCATCTCCAACAACCCACTCTTCCACACCATATCATAAACCTTTTCCAAATCCAAAAAGAACGCTCCCACCAACTCTCCATCAGATAATGCCTCCTCCACCCCAGTCACTAATCTCACTAATGGATCAGCGACCGACCGACTCTTCCTGAACCCACTCTGAAAGTCACTCAAACACCCATTCGACTCCAAATAAAACCCCAATTGCTCAACCACCATCCGTTCCATAACTTTACACATCACAACAGTCAACGCAATCGGCCTATACAACTTACACTCCGTTGGAACCTTTCCACCCTTCAAAATCGCCACCACAATCGCTCTTTTCCACAACTTCGGCAAAACACCACTCTTCCAAATCTCATTGATCAGAGCTAATACTTCCAACTTACATTCTACCGGCAACTTCTCCAAAAATACATACATAACACCATCCACCCCTGGACTTGACCACTTCCCCTTTCGAATCGCACCATCCAACTCCAACATCGAAAACGGGACCTCATATTGCTCTTCCCAAGGACCAACATTCGCCAACACCACCCGCATCTCCTCCTCTACCACACCCATTCGTAACCTCACCGCTTCTGGGAAGTTCCCCGAACTGTGCACCCCCGCAAAATACTCCCCCATCAAATTCGCCTTTTTCCCATCCTCACTAATCACCTCTTCTCCTTTCAACAACACTGACATTCCACCCTGTGGTCTCGTTAATCCAGACATCCGCTTGAACTGTTTCCATACCTAACCCACACCAGAATCACTCCCCAGGGAACCACAATAACCCCTCCAATAACCATGCTTCCGTTCCCTAATTACTCTCTGCGCCATAGCTTTAGCCTTTTTATATGTCACCAAATCCACTATCATTCCTGACCTTACCGCCCTGGCCCTAGCCTTCTTACGTTCCGCCACAGCTCTCGAACATTCCACCGTCCACCAAGGTACCTCAATCTTCCCACTCTTCCCCTTCTCAATCTCTGGAACTGCCGCCTCAGACGCTGCTCTCATTCCCTGCACCAAATATTCATTCCATTCATCCACCCCCCCATCTCTACCTCGAGGAACAATCATTTCCTGACACACTCTTTTATACATCTCCCAATCAGCCTTCTTAAAATTCAACTGTCTCCCAGTCATCCGTGGCCTGATCCCTACCTCACCCCTTACAGTAACCAAGATACCAGAATGATCACTCCCCATGTCCCCATCCACACGCACCTCCCAATCACATTCACCCGCTATAGCAGCAGACACCCAGGTCAAATCCAAGCACGACAACTTCCCAGTCCTCACATCCAACCGCGTACCTGAACCATCATTCAGCAAAACCAGACTCAATTCATCCGCCATGTCCTCCAACAATTCCCCATTCGTATCTGTCCGATCGCTACCCCACAACGTGTTGGCACTGTTAAAATCGCCACACAAAACACAAGGTCCCACATGTCCCCTTATCACATCAGACAGCACTCCCACTTCCACCACCTCACACGGATTATAATAATTCGGCACCAATACTTCCGATCCTCCTACCCGTATCCCCGCCCCAATCGCCTCTACTGCTCCATCCACCACAATCTCCCTTGCTACCAACCCCTTTTGAACCGCTAGAGCCACACCCCCCTCTCCCTTCCAACCTATCCTTACGAAACAGCTCAAAACCCGGAATCACAAACCTCAGATCACCCCTCAACCACATCTCCTGAATACAAACCACGTCAACATTCAATTCCCCGCACAACACCGCTTTCAACTCCTGTCCATTCCTCAACAAACTCCTCGCGTTCCACTGCAAAATCCTCATGCCGTGACCCCACTCTGCTTCCGCATTTTAGCAACCATCTTAAATACATCCTCTTCCACCACATCCACAACACTCAAATACCTCCTCCCCGCTTCCACCACTCCTTTCGTAAGATCCGACACACTGATAGACGCATTCCTCTGAACCAACTCCAGCACACTCACTATGAAGCACATAAACTCAGTTTTCGAAACAATCACCATTTCTTTGCCTTTCACCTCACCCATCACTTTCTTCCTTCCCACACCCTCTTTCACTGCCAGCTCTTTTGCACTCACCTCACTTGCTACCCGTGCCGGTTTCACCTTTGCTACAGCCTCCGCATATGACAAACCTTCCGCCGCCCTAACCTGCACCACCTCTCTCGCCACCCTGTGACTCTCACACCCCCTAAACGCAGTAGAATGCCCTCCCCCACAATTCACACACTTCATCGGGGTCTCCACCTTGCATTCCTTAATATCATGATCCCCTCCACACCTCCCACAATGTCTCTCATTCCTGCATACTCTCGCCATATGCCCAAACTGTTGGCACTTATAACACCTTATTGGCATCGCTACATAAGCTTTCACACGGAACCTCTGATATCCCAACTCCACCATTTCCGGACACTCCTTCCTCGCAAATCTCACTGCTACTGTCGTGGATATTACATCCCCACGTGCATCTCTCCTCCCCAACCTCCACGCTTCCACCACCCCAAAATCCACCAATTTATCTTCTATCTCAGACATATTCACAGCCACCGGCACGCCATACAACACCCCCTTACACTACACACCACTTTGATCAATCGCATGTACCGCATGTCTACCCAAACAACGCACCTCCAGAATCTTAGCCTTGCTATCAGCATTCGTTCCCTCCACTAGCAACCGACCCCCAGCCACCACTAGCACCCGAGTAACATCCCCCACAGCTGCCTCTATCCATCTAGCAATTTCCAATGGATTCACCCCCAGAAATGTCTTTTCGCGACTATCAGGCTTCAATACCACCTTCCACACACTATCACACTGCATCTTCTCCGCCTCCAACACACCGCTCCCCAAAACCCCCTGCTCCTCCAAACCACCTTTTTCCTGAGACTCCGACCCTGAGGTGTCCTGAACCAACCCTCCTTCATTATTCCTCTGAGGAGACCTGCTGCGAAGCCGTCTCCCATTTCCCCCTTTCCCCTCCTCCACAGATGAGGATCTCACAGATGACACCTTTCCCCTCTTCTCCCTTTCCTCCACCCCTCCTTTCTTTCCAGGCTTCCCGTCCTCCTTTCCCATCCTTACCTCCTCCTCTGGACACACTTTCCCGTTGCTCCCGCCTAAGGAGACCTCTCAGCCTCCTCAAGCCCAACTCCCTCCTCCCAGTCACCGCTCCGCCCTGCCTGAGTCCGCCCACATGGGAAACCGGCAGCCCTACGATCTACTGAATTCCCAGACAACCCACAACATTCCAAGGAAATAAAACTGATTGGTAAAACCTTAAACACATGTCATAGAACATAACAAAAGAATCTGCCCACTAAGAAATGCTGGTACTCTCCCATTAAGAACACAGAAATACCATTGAAAACTGCTGAGATGTTGTCCCATGAAAAATAAATAACCGCTTTTGCCAAGAGCAGGCCTGCTATGAGATGCTGGCTGTTAAAGGTTTAGCACCCCTGCAAAGATGTGTATGTGTCTGTACTGTCCCACTATACAATGTACAATGTATAGTGGCCCCACTTTGCGTTATCCCCAGGCATATAGAGATGCCATTCTGGGAAGTTGTTGTGTTAAAGGCGAATCCAGCCTGCTCACAAATGCTACTTCCCATCGTATACTGCACCCACTGACTAGCCACGCACACTCTGCAGGTTATGCAGACTCCTCCTGCCAGGCACTCTAACACCATCTAAGCTCATTAACACTCTCACCATTGTGTTGCGATCGGTCCTCCACAATCACCACGACATCCTTGGTCTCATGCAGGACAGCCACACCTGCCCCTCACCTGTGGATAAACGTACCACAAGCGCCCTCCCTATCTATACATACAATCACACAGAGCCCGGTTTCATCCAACCTGCAAACATCAACATAATAGCAACGCAACCCCCTCGTCTCCTACTGACCTAGCTGCAGCCAATTTCCAGCAGCTCCCAAAGCACCAAGAAGCCACAGAAACGTCAGTAGTGCACAACACAAGACCTGATTTAAAAGAAAAAAAAAGAAACACAGACGTTTTCATAACATGGCGTGAGATGCAGCGAACACTCAGGGTTGGTGGTATTTTCCCAGCCAACATTCTACACACACACACGCACACACACACACACACACACACACTCTCTCGCTCTCTCTCTCTCTCACTGGTATGCAAACGCATTAAACGACACAATTCAAATACACATGCACCTATGCAGCACCAACTGCACATGCTGCATAAGCACCCCCACTACACATGCAGGCTTCTGCTTGACTCTCACATTGAATGCACACCTCCATCTAGGGCATGCACTTTCACACTGCGCATGCTTTCCCATAGTGCTGATGGACATCCACACATGCATTTCACAATGCCTAGTCAAAAGACCAAACTATTGGCTGTGCCAATGCTGGTTATAATAAGGCTTTCAGTGTGCGTAGGTGCATGTTCTGAGTAAGGCAAGAGCGGACGGCATTATCTTATCTATCAGTTAATTAGTTACTCCCGTTAACTGATACAAAGTATATCTTTTTGAAGTTCGCAATTGCTTTGCAACTGGAACTGAACACATATTAGTCATCGTTTATTATAGTGAGATAACCTTTTACAACCATATGTGTAATGCTCTGCGTTGTTCCAGAGCCCTTCGAAATAATCAACAACGACAGTGATGAGCGTTTCCCGCGCTCTAATATGGAAATACAAATTCAAGACATCCTCCATCAGCCCGTTGCAGGAATCTGTGGGCACGGGAGATTCGTTGCAGTTGAATGGGACGGTGGGCAACGTGTCAAGCCGTTGCATCAGGCAGCCGCCTGCACTGCGACTCGGCAAGTTCACATAGAGGTTTAGCCCTCCATTCTTTCCAAGTTAATAAATTAAGCCCTGTTATACCATACATTGCACTGACTGGCAAAGCAGGCCACCTGTCCACAACGCTGAATCACGTGGCATAAAACTGACCCGCCTGCCAGCTACATTGACATGTATTTATATTGTCGTTTATCTCAGATACAATTACTCGTTGTTATGACACTAAACACTACATGTGAAGTAGCATTTCCCAGCTGGCACATCGCGCAAAAGAAAACGGTCTATTTTAGCTGAATTGAAACTCGAGCAGTAGTTGTAGTTTTCTGGTCCTGCTAAGCATGCTCTCAGAGCACACGCTGGTGATGTAATTCACCCTGGCCCTCATTAAAGGCGGTCACCCGATTTAGATGGTGGTCAGTTATCTCATGGACGTGACCTGCAGAATGTTAATGAATGCTGTATGAGAAAATGGACTCCACTCACTTATAAAAGATACTGCTTACAATAAGTGGTTTTAGTGGGAATAGATGCCTGCTGTCCTCCACTCCAGAGTCACAAGAGGATGTAGTGCTCCACTATCGCACCAGAATCTAACCCTGAACGCTCCTGCAGTTTCTTGGCAGCTCACTTTTAAGTATTAGTTATGATCTCACTCAACACCACATGAAGACTAACATTTTCACAAGACTCCCATTCATTGACAAAGGGCCTCATTACGACCCAGGCGGTAAGTTACCGCCTGGGCCGTGACTTTACCACCATGGCGTAAACTACGTTTACGCCATGGTGGTTGGCGGACTTACCGCCCCATTCCGACCTTGGCGGGGCGGTAAGTCCCCAATCCCCATTTACCCTTCCCCATTCCCATTTTTGCCCCATAGGGCATAATGGGAGTGGGGAAGGCGTTAATTATGCCACCGTAAATTACGGTGGCGTAATTAACTCCATGGTCCCTTAGCGCCATGGATTTTAACACCTGCTAAAAGCAGGTGTTAAAAGCGCCATGGCGCTAAGGGACCTCGTACTCAGGCGGTAAGGGTCGGCGCTGTTAACGCTGCCGTTAACCCCTTACCGCCTGGGTCGTAATGAGGCCCAAAGTCTTTGAGAAAGATACTCGCTCTGTTCCAAAATTACCAATCTGGATTACGCCCCAAATGCAATAATATTACATCCAACATACTGCAACACAGCTCACTTACAGCCTTGCTTCTAGTTGGATTATCATGGTTCCTCAAACATCATTAGCACCCTGGGTGGGGGAGCCAGCCAATCAGGTGGCTCGATACTTGGGCTGAAACTACCAGTGAAAGCCTGCATTGTATGCCGCCTGATGGCCGGCTCCCCGCCCACCATTAACCCCCACCCACCCAAAACCACTTTTTTAAACCCCCTCCCCAATTTTACTTACCTGTTGGCTCTGCCAGTGAGTCCTGCCGCTGCAGCTGCTGCTGCTCCCATCCCTGCTCTGGCCGCCATGGAAATGGAAGAGAGGTTCCATATGGAGCCTCACCTTCCTTTTCCATGGCGGCCATGTTGGTACAGTATTTTCTCTCCTTGAATGGGATGCCACAAGGCGTCGCGTGCAAGGAAAGAAAATACTTTCCTTTAAAAAAAAAAAACATTAGGACCTGCGTAGCATGCTACACGGGTACTAATGGCGATATGCCCCTCAGTGGCTCTGGCCACCCTGAGGGTAATGCCCACCACCCTCATTAATGAACCCTCGTTTCGCTCGGGCCCTTAACTTACCCGTAGGGTGGGCCCACCACCTCGGGGCATATATCGCCACATTCTCACACTGAAGACAGATCATTCTTTACTAGTTTCTCAATACTATGTAGAAAACATATCTTTATTATTTTGTGTGGTCAATTACTTGTTTTGGAAAAGTATGAGTGTGTTTCGTTTATTACTAATTGCTTCTAATCCCTACACTTATAAAGTGTTGCATGGTTCCTATTCAAGTGTGGACAGTAAGTGCCGCCTCTCAATCCTCAGACTCTGTGCATGCTGATGGGTGTTCGGGAAATTAAAACACTCTCGCCTAATTTAAAGGAGTTGAAATGAGGTCTATCCCTTTTCCCTTTCAGTAATTCTGAGTTTCCACTCATTAGAACTGCATTGGTCCACTGTGACTCAAGTGATCAATAATATATAAAATCCAATTCGTCAGATGGGTACTTTCGCAAGGCCCAGTATTGCTGAGCCAGGTATGTCAGTAGTCCATGATCCTGTGCTAAAACAGTGCGGATTGTCAGTTAATTATGCAATTACCATCCAATAACCCACCCCACATACAGCTAGAGTTCAGACAGGCAATCACAACGTTCTGCAGTCCTACCTGTCAAGCATCAGACCCTGAGGGGGTGGCCATAAGACGAACATCAACATGGTTGTCAGTGTCCTTTGCAAACAGGAACATGGCAGTCTTTCTATTCCATTCTGCTCCACCTCCTCATTACATTTACATTGCCAATCACAAGACTCTCCTCCTCCTTCTCACCTGATAGATATGATATGATTGGTTATTTATAACACACTTAATACCCAGAGCTTTCTAAGGGCAGACCCAGGAATCGAACCTGTGCTGCTCCATGTCGTCTTGCTTCCACCTTGCCCCTGAGCTATCCTCCTGAGACAAATGTCAAGGACTCTACTGGTTTGCCTTTTTCATGACAGATTGCCATCATGTGTTCCTTTTGCACCAGTCAGCTCATCCCACCTGCTCACTGAAAAGCACCAGAGGGTGGTGTCTGTGCTCCTGCTCTCTATATGTCAGAGGAGAGGCACAGATGACCCCAGCAAAGATTCTCTATTGTTGGTAGCAATGGAGGAGCAATCAAGGCTTAGCTCTCATGAGGTGATGCAGGTTGGTTCTTAAGTACAGTGTAGTCCCCAAGCACCCACAAAGGAATGTCCACACACTGTATTAGTTAAAACACAGTCTTTATATAATTAAGGTTTAAGGTTATATACACAATAACAATAACTCTCTTTGTGCTCAGTTAATCTACAATGGCAAATATATACACAGTTCTACTTGGTACCACAATTACTATCAGATTTTATTAAAGTGCATCAACTGTTCTTAGCTTAAAAGTCACACAAATCAAATAATGAAGAGAACCAACAATAGATATAGGAGGAGAGCAGTTGGTTATAAGAATTGGCAGAATACTGGCCCCGTTACCTAGACACAGTTCTGCATGAGGATCCCCCCACCTGGGCAACCTGTAAATAAATATATCGTACAAGCCCAGTCCATATCAATAACTAATGAAAATGACTATGAAAAGTATTTAACTCATGTACATTTTCTTGTGTTAATGTTTTGGTTGATGTAATTGGATTGCTGTGAACTTTTATTATAAGATGTCTGTAACAACGCCGTGATACCCTAGGGTTTTGGGTGTTTAAGAAATGCAATAAATAAATTATATATATATATATAGCTCAGCATGCATCCTAACTGTTTGAACACCACCCCATCCGTGCCCCCTTGTGACTGTCTTTTTTTAATATAATGGTTTTGTATATTGTTCACAAGAGTCTTATTTCCTTCTAAATAGTTCTACAACCCCAATGTACCTTAAATAGCAGAGTTCAACGTCGAGTAGTCGACAGATCCTTGTTGAGTGGCTCCCTTTAAGGCAGGAGCCATGGATCGTTGAGAACCCACAAGGAAAAAGGGTGAACACTGTTGTTGTGGCAGCAGCTTCAGATCTTGCAGTGCTAGTTGATGATCGGTTTAAAACGTCCTGCAAGCTGAGGCGTGCGGTGCACCTCTACGACCAGTGTTCGTTGCCGCAGGGAGTCAATGAAGAACTTTGGCCTGGCTAGGGTATCGGGTCATCAGCCTCTGGCGTCGGCAAACGGGACGGGACCACGGCTAACGTCAGTAGCTTCATAATCGTCTCTGCGGTCTTTGGCTGGCGGGAAACCCACCAGCGGATTCTCCTCTGTCGTCGGCGGCCTTGACTTTCTCCAGCACAACAAAAGCAGTCAACGAGGAAGAGCAAAGAAGTCCTTGGTTCAATGCTCTGAGGCAAAGGGAGCACTGCGGCTCCGGTTGGTGATGGCGGTCGTCGATGGTAGGCGGCGACGGTGGATGGCTGTGCGGTGCATCTCTTCGTTCTCATCGGCGGTCCCCTTCTCGGTTGGCAGCCTTTCATGGTCTGTCTACCAGGGAGATTTGGCAAAGATCAGCTGGTGCACGATGGTCCCTCTTAGCTCTGCAAGAGGTTTCCTAGCCAGGTCCTCTCTTGGATCAGTTCCTTGAAGGCACAGCAGCTTTCAGATTAGCGCAGGACAGCAGCAGCTATTCTTCTTCTTCTAGTGGGCTTCAAAGTTAAGCATCAGTTTCAACTTCAGCTTCAGAACAATTTCTAGCAGTGCAAGGCCCTCAGATATACTGTAGATCTCCCATTCACTCTGCTGGGTCACACTCAGGCAACCAATCATTCAGAAGGGCATTCAGGTAGTCAGGCAGCCAATCACTCAAAGTGCATTCAGGCTATTCTTCTCCATCCAGACACTCACAACACAGAATGTGGATTCAGACAAGCACTCTGCCATTCATCACTACACACTGCATTCATACCAGTTTCGGGCACGGCTGTCTCAGTCATTGAGCCTCATTACACGGCCGGCGCTAAGGGATTACCGGTACCGGTAAGGTCACCGCTGCCGGTAATCCCTTAGCGCCCTAATACGAGGTCCCTCAGCGGGTCCCGTCCTTAATGCCTATCCTGACCAGGCGTTAAGGACGGGACCCGCTGAGGGACTTCAGAGCTAATAACGGTACCGCAAATTGCGGTACCGTTATTAGCTCTTTCCCCATTCCCATTGAGCCCTATGGAGGCTCAATGGGAATGGGGAATGGTATTTGGCATGGGGACTTACCGGGTCCTCCAGGGTCGGAATGTCCCAGTAAGTCCCCATACCGCCTACCCGGACCCGGAATGCAGTAAGGGGGTAGCCATGCCGCTATTAGCGCTATTAGCGGCATGGCTACCCCCTTACTGCATTCCGGGTCCGGCATGGACCTAATAGCGGCATGGCTACCTCCTACCGTGTAATGAGGCCCATTGTGTCAAAGACCAGATACTAGGCACCCATAACATGAAATGCGTATTTGTCACACACTCCATTCACCCAGGTCCTACCCCACAGGTGTACCCACAACATAAAGTCATTGGGAAGGCTCCAGCCGGTCTGGCCTGGACTTCCCCACAACACCATTTATGGAACTTCCACACAACAGCCAGTCAGAGGGAAGGGACAGAGCCAGGGCTTCCTGGTACTTTGGGAAAAGTAAGGTAACAGCTGATAGAAAGCAAGAGACACAGGGGCTATCTTGTTTCCTATTGTTTCGCTCACCTGTTCTCCACGGGGGCGTTGTACGAAGATGAGAGATGAATGTCTGCACGTGCGTCGCACGAAGCTGAGTGATGAATGCCTGCACGTGTCTTCTCTGCCCCACTACTTCTTTCATGAGTGGGCGTTTGCCTAGAATGTTGAAACGAGATGTTAACCAGCCGCGAGGGGTGGGCTAGAATCCCACCTCTCGTAACCTCCTAGTGCTCCCCTCTGCTTATGGCTCACCATAGGTGTTTTAATGGCAGATTCTCCGTCCTGCGACTGAATGCAGGGGTGCGTTAATGTTCATAAGCCTCTCTTCTGGATCTAGTTGCGTCACTGATCCTACGGGCTGTAGTGGAGTCCTGAACCACTGTGACTCTCTAGGTAAGCCTCTATGCCAGTAGATTCTTGATATCGTTTTGATTAAATATTCTTTGTTGCCAAAGTCACTATTGAGCTTATTCCTTTGCAGGTGCGGTTTTGGAGGTGCCAGATGAAGGATTGACTCCTCTCTGCAAAGCTGAGCAGTATTCCTGCAGGTGAGTATTAGCATGAGAGCGCGGCATCGAAATGTAGTTAGAAATGGTTCTTTTTCCCTTGCACGACTAACCTGATGTCTTTTTTTCTGTTGTGCAGGTGCGGTGTGACTCCAGGGCGGTGATCGCGTGAACAGCTTCAATGGATTACAAGAAGAGTGCAGCTTCCGGGTGAGTATCGGCTCTCTATGCTCGTGTTTCCTTTCTGCAGATGGGACGATTCTGGGCAGCGGCAGAAGAGAAAGCATTTCGGACGGACTGTTCTCAGGTAAGGACTCAACTGCTGTTCTTGTTCTCTTTTCCTTCCCTTTTCTCAAACAGGTGCTGATGGTTCATGGTTCCCAAGGCGGGCGTGGCTGAAGATCAGGTGAACTGGAGCTAAGCAGACATGGTGAACGTTACGCTGCAGGAGTGCAGAATAACGCAAAGCGTGTTCTGTCCTTAGGCTGTGGTTTATATATCCTTCCACAAGTAGTCCCAGGTAAAGTAGTTCCTCCAGCCACATCCTGCACAAGTAGTCCCAGGTAAAGTAATCCCTCCAGCCACACCCGAAGCTAGACTGTATGGCTCACTTCTTCCAGGGTGGGCTATGTGTGTCTCCATGCTCCCTTCAACCTGCTTTACATGATGGAATAATATGAGCATGGCGCCAACGGCGCCAGGACTGACTCCAGGAAGTCTTGAGGCAACCTTTTGGGGCCTTAAAGGTCCCCATGGGTGCCAGCAACTGGGGTAGGCTGGTCTACTCCTGGCGTCTGGGGGCATGCAATAGGACACCTATGGGAATCCACTGATTCCAATGACAGGGCCTGGGCATCCCAAAATGGAGGATGCACAGGGCACCTGTAAATTCAGCACAAAGCTGCCACCAGCCCGTACCCTGCTCTTCGGCCACACACAGGTGCCCAAAAAGATAGACTAGGAGTACAGGGTCATACTCCCACCCATGGGTGCAATAAGGGTATCCCAAGGGTCTGTTCACCAAACCAAAAAGAGGAAGAGCCGCACTGCCAGAAGACCCACATGAACTCCTGTGCTGAAAACAAGACAGAACATACATGATAAGGCAATAAAGGACAAGGATATGGAGGCCAGTCCTTCCGATGCATTTCCAGCATCATACTCACCAGCATATCCAATCCGCGGGAGCTGTCATGGTTTATTACAGAGCACATGCAAGCCAGGAATCTCCTTCCTCAACAATGAATGTGGCGCACAATAAAAACACTTTGATTTCTATACTTGAGGTCCTTTGATAAGGCCTCCACCCATCTCGCACCCAACCCGAACGAATACCCAGCGTCACAATGGACTAAGAACCAGGCCGGTGTTTATTAATAAGATATTTATTAATATATTTATTGAAATCAAATTAGAACCAACAGATTACATCAGCCACCAATGTTGTGGAAGCACGAAATGCAATGACTTCTGTAACGCGACCAGGTTGAGATATACTGTCACAAATACTTTCTTTTTAATTACAAGACAGAAGAACAATTCAACACACAAAAATGGCATGATTATTAAGTGCTACCCCAGCGACCACGCCCCAAACATCAATTGGGCTTGATTCCTTTGAATGGAAGGCAGCGGTAGAGAGTAGGCATGCAAGGGAAAAATCATTTTTTGTGGTACTCATAGAAACAATATGGGATACAGAGGAACTGTGTAAATTTGTTTGGCATAGCACAATGGTATAATGGTTTTTATTTTATTTTTGTAATTTTTATTTGTTTCGATCAAAATAGATCTTTACAAACTATAAAAATAAATCATCATATTACATATTCCCCATAATTAAGATACATTTTCTTACAAATCATTTCAGCGCAATACGAAACAAACCTACATACAATGGCCCTCATTACAAGTCAGGCGTTAAGGGTTTAATGGCGCCGTCGGCGCCGTTAACCCTTAACGCCCGATTCACACTTTAACCCCTGCTTTTTGCAGGCGTTAAAGTCCAAGGTGCTACACGACCTTGGTGCTAATTACGGCACCGTAATTTACGGTGCCGTAATTAGTGCCTTCCCCATCCCCATTATTCCCTATGGGGCAAAAATGGGAATGGGGAAGGGCAAATGGTGAATGGGGAATTACCGCCCCACTCGCCTTGGAATGGGGCGGTAATTCCGTCAAAAGAAGAAAAAAACAAAAAAAGAGAGAAAGAAAAAATAAAAAGGGCTAAAAATGCAGAAAGAGAAAAATAAAAAAAAATAAAGAGAAAAAATGAAATACATTAATTTCCCCCCAAAACCTGCACCCCATACTAGAATGTTGATTACTACAGCTATGTTAAGCCGTAATAATTGTGGAGACATTATTCCCGAGATCAGGCGATTTTAAAAATTCTCCGATTGTAAACAGTCCATTTTGTGCACAAATTTCCCAAAATAGAGGACTCTAGACTCCCAAGTTCATTTGCATTCTATAATGGGTTTTGAAAGTGTTCTGCGGTGTCTGCAGCTTGGAATTTCTCTTTGGAATTGCTCTTTTGTTGTAAACTGGAAAACAGGTCTCCTTTAACAGCTGATCTCTCTGTGCTCTCTGTGCTCGGGACTTTAAAGGTCTCCCCTTCGCAAATGTGTTTCGAAAGTGTTCTGCATTGTTCAGCGGAGTGAGGAGAGGGTTGGTTGAGATGCAATTCAGGCTGACCAGGAAATAACACTGTAAGCCTCCCCCATTGATCCTCAGTGATCCCTTCGTTGTGGACGGGGCACCGTGAACACTGATTCATTTCTGGAAGCGGTTGGAAAGTGCCCATTGACTTTAGCAACTTGGTTTATTCAAGGCTTAAAACATAATGGATATAAAGTTATAAAACCTTGAGTTGTATTTTTCACTACACCCCTTTCACTGCGTGATAAGTAGTGCATTTATTGAAGCGTCGCTTCATGGCTAACCGTGCTATAGTGCGAGCTGTGATTCTCTAGCACAAATCTTTTTGTTAGAACTATCAACAAGAGAGTTTTGCATATTTCCTCTGATACTTTCAACGTTCACAGTGTCGGGCACATTTTTTTCTGCACCCTGGTGTGTGAACAAAAGAGGGACTGCATGGTAAAGCAGACGCCCCAATAGGAGGCTGCGATTTTTTGAGTTTTTTGTTTTCCTCTTTCCAGTTATCTCTACGACTTTTAAACCAATCGACTGCTACATTGGTTTCTCGCAAAACTTGTGTTAGTGGCTGCTATCTGTAAACAGCTCTGCTGTGCATCTTCTGTAAGCTGTTTTCCACCGAAGCTGCACTGCTATCCTGCTCAAATAAAAATTTGCCTTGAAGTGCGTTTGGATGTATTGCTGTAAAGATTTTGTTCTCATGAAACACGGCGTGTGACTGTGGAGGATTCTATCCTCTTTGAGCCAGGCTGTGCTTCCAAGCTCAATACATGAAAATTCAATCAGACTATTACATTTTCTGAAGAGGTTTTTATGAACTTACTTCCTTGCAAAGCAGCGTTGGTGACTGCAGAGGATCGTACACTCTTTGAGCCACGCTGTGGTTCCAAGCTCAATACACGAAAATCCAATCAGACTATTACATTTTCTGAAGAGTGCTCTGCGAACGTACTTCCTTGTAAAGCAGCGTTGGTGACTGTGGAGGGTCTGTCCTCTCTTTGAGCCATGCTGAGCTCTGGAGCATACTTCAATTAATCCATCCTAGACTCTTGTAGTTTGGGAATAACGTCTAGGAAACACAATAACATTATTGGAACAGTGTGGGTGACTGCAGAGGGTATCAACTTCTTTGAGCCACGCGCTGTCTGTTCAGGTTCTACTGTTCTACAACTTGCAATTTTTTGTTGTTGTTGTATCTCATACATAACGAGATTTACACGCTGAGTGCGGTGTTTTCAGTGATGTTTTTATTCATTATTTATCGTGCAGACACATAGGGCCTCATTACACGGTAGGCGGTAGGAATTTAACGTTACCGGTAATGGAATACCGGTAACGTTAAATCCCCATGCGAATTACGACCCGGCTCACCGCTATTAGCGGCACCGCTAAGTACGGTGCCACTAACAGTGGGCTGTCCGCGTGCGCGCGACGCTCCATCCCGTAAATAACGCCATACCGCTAATAGCACAGCATCACAAGGCAAGCGGACATGCCAATAGCGGCATTGTAAAGCCCCAAAAACCCCTTACCGCCATGGCGCTAATACCGGCATCGCGAACCACCCGTTAAGAGAACTGAGCAGTGTTCCCACTTGCCACAGGTGGACACAATCAGCACAGGTGGAGGCAATGGAGACTGTGACAGCACAAAAGGAGCACACCACACCCTTCACACACCAAGATGGTCCCAATACGAGCAGCATTACATGGGCTGGAGGACATGAATGCAGCGCAGCAGCAACAACAACAGGCAGCACAGAGGAGACGCAGGAGGAGGAGGAGGAGGGCAAGACAGGCACAGCAAGCACCATCATGGCACCTAATCATACCACAGAGGCACCCACCAATCCCCAGGATCAGAGCCAGTCCATTTAACCTAACCCCTGAGCAGATACACACCATGTACCATCTGGACCAGGATACCATCACCAGCATCGTGGACATGATACACAACGACATTGTGAGCCTCATAGACATCCCAACTGCCATCCCCCCTCTACTCAAGGTGGTGACTGTGCTCCACTTCCTGGCCACAGGCATCTACCAGCATACAGTGAGGCAGATGCATGGCATCTCACAACCAGTATTCTCACGCACGCTGAACCAGGTACTCGATGCCCTCCTGAAGCATGCACCTGAACACATATTCATGCCACGGACTGCCCAGGAGATTGCAAACACTAAAGTTGGGTTCTATTCACTGGTAGGCATCCCAAGTTGCATCGGGGCCATCGACTGTACCCATGTGGAATTGGTGGTCCCACATCACAATGAAGTAGTCTACCGAAACAGGAAGCAATTCCACTCCATCAATGTCCAAATGGTATGTGACGCCAACAAGATAATCACACATTGCTGTGCCCGATTTCGAGGATCAACCCATGATTCCATGGTCCTGCGGAACTCAACTATCCCACGCTACATGGAGCGACAAGCCGGACAACGTTTATGGCTACTTGGTGAGTAGCAGGGAAAGCACATGGCAGTGTGTTTGGGGGGGGAGAGATACTTACTCGAACTGGGTGTGATTGGGGGGGGGAGAGATACATACTCCAACTGGGTGTGATTGGGGGGGATACATACTCCAACTGGGTGTGATTGGAGGGGGAGAGATACATACTCCAACTGGGTGTGATTGTGGGGGGGAGATATACATACTCGATATGGGTGTAGCTTGTCCGTCGGACAAATGCACATACAGATGTATGCCAATGTCCATCTGGGAAGGCCGCAACGCACTTGAGATGAACGGACCTGCAAGTATAAGCTACACAACATAGATGACAATCCAGGTCTACAAACATTAAACATCTATCCACATCCACATTGCACAACATTCCACACCACAAAATACACAAATGTCAAACATGCCGTCAAGATAGTCATACAGAATTAGCGCAGCACAACATCAATAATGCAATGTGCCCTTGAATGCATGCAAAGGGATCACCTCTAGCCATAGCGTTGCACCACGCACCTATAGCACCACTGAAGTGATGCCTCTCAGCATGGCAACATCAATGTTAGAATGGCAGTACACCAGCAGTGTGGTACCAAATCTGCCTGGGCCCAGGGACACCTAAGACCTGGCCTCACCATGGACATTTCCATTACTGTTGGAGGCATTAATGGGGCATGTCTACTTGCAGGGTCGAGCTCACCTTTGCACATTGCAGTCACACAGACCGTCTGCATGTATGCTGTTAATTGTGTACTTCAATCACAATGCAAAGTCAATTTGTGTGATATGAACAGGCCGCTCTTGACGTGAACAGTAACAGGACCCCATTCGTCCCCCCATACAGGTGATGCCGGCTATCCCCTGAAGAGGTAGCTCCTCACCCCTGTACGGAACCCACAGAACAGGCACAAAGAGGAATACAATCGTGCACATAACCGTACTCGCAACGTGATCGAGCAGACTTTTGGCCTTTTGAAGACACGGTTTAGGTGCATTAGCAGGTCTGGTGGCGCTCTCCTGTATGGCCATGAGAAGGTGGCCAAGATCACCATGACATGTGTCATGCTGCACAATATGTGTATCAGACGGAATGTGCCACTGCCCCCTGACGTTGAAATGGAAGCACCTGATGAGGATGATGATGGTGATGAGGACGGAGGTGAAGGGGATGCAGGTCATGCATGAGGGGATGGCCAGGAGGGACGTGCTGTGAGACAGCATCTGATCAACCAAATATTCTGAGTAACATGGTTTCTTACTGTCACATGGATATGGGTAGTAATGCACTGGTGACTGTTTGGAAGCGCACAATGGACCCTGTCGTCAATAAAGTACACATACACAATGAAGAAGTCCAAGCCTGTGTTTTGATCAAACACCAGAGTATTAAGGAACGTAAAGATGAAAATGTGAATGTCCCCAAACATCCCACCACCCTTTCCCCCACCCCCCACAACAGTCCCATAACACCCTTCCCCATACCCCCCACAACAGTCCCATAACACCCTTCCCCCCGCCCTCCACAACAGTCCCATAACACCCTTCCTCCCACCCCCCACAACAGTCCCATAACACCCTTCCACCCACCCCCCACAACAGTTCCTCATGTGTCTGCCACAATGTTTCCGTCCAGCCATGCACGCAGAAGCTTGACCATGCACTCCCTATTGGCCATTGACAACACCAGCATTGGGAGGCTGCCTAGACGTGCGCCTGGTGGTGCGTGAGGAGCGGCGGAGGGGGCTTGTCTGCCTTGATTTGGCGGATGAGGAAGTGGCTGACTGTCCTGGTGGTGGTGGTGGGAAGTGGCGGTCCATTGCGTCCGCTATCCGTGTGAGGACCTCCCTAAATCGGACAAATCCCCACACAACCTGTCTGTACAGGCCTCCATGCCCTCCTGGAGTGCCTTGCTGTCTCCGTAATCTCAGCCCTGAGACGGGCAGCCTCCTCCACATGCTGCCCAACCAGCACAGTTATTTCCTGTTGCAGCTGGCTGATGCTGGCCAGGTCGAGGGCAGTGTTGGGTTCTGGTGGTGTGGCTGCTGTGCCCTCTGATGCAACCAGGTCAACAGATGAAGCCACCGGGGGGCTACCAAAAGCTTGCATGTTGTCCTCGCCAGTGACATTAGACCCAGGTGTCTGCTGTGGTGATGGCTCAGGGGTTCCAGGGGGGATTGGGGTGTGCATCTCCATGTGAAAATAGTTTGTATCCTCCACATCTGATAGTGGTGCAGTGGCTGCTGCCTCTCCTGCAGAACTAGCTGCAGCTGAGGGTGGGCCCTCCGTGGTGGTGGGTTAACCTCCGGAGGTGGGGTAGTTGTTGGTGGTGTGGCAACTTGTGTCTTGGCAGTGGCGCTTCACTGATGTTTGACACTCTGCATCTGGACCCTTCTACCTTTGCCCCTTGATGTTGTGGAGGTGTCCTCTGTGTCCTGTGCCCTTGTTTTCTTACTCGCAGGGGGTGCCTGAGATGCATTGCCAGCATCCTCACTGTCTGTATGTGAGCCTGTCGGGGACAGGAAGGGGGATGGCATTGGTTACGTTTCTATGTACTTAATGCAGTATACATCAATAATGCAGTTGTGGGCATTTGGACTTCATTGTTAAGGATGCAGGTGATGTGTCAGTTCAGTGGCTCATCCATGCATGGTTGTGTGTGGCACTTGTCTCTGGTGATGTGTGCATGTGTGTGTGTTTGGGTCTGACACTGACATGGCCAGGGTTGGATGCATGTGTGGATGTTTGGCCATCCATGAGGTGATTCTGGGCTCACATTTGGGTGGACCAGTAGATTCACATTGCATGCTTTCATGTGTACACTCACCTCCATCTGAAGTGGTTGCCACACCATGCTCCATTGTCCCAACTCCCTCTATTGATTCCACTCCAATGAGGTTGGCGCAGGTCTCCTCCCATTCTTTCAGTTTTATGGGCGAACCAGATCCACCTGCTGTGGCAATGTTGTGGTTTTCTGCAAGGATGCTTCTCACCCGGAGTCTGAGATCATCCCACCTCTTTCTGCACTCACGCACATTGCGGGTGGTGGCGCCCACAGCACTGACTTTCAAGGCAACCTCAGCCCAGATTGCCTTCTTTTTGATGAGTGTCTACCGCCGCATGTCACTGGCAAAGACCACGGCGGCATTGTCAGCTAGGGTCTGGGTGAGCATTAATAGCTCCTCTGTGGTAAATTTTTCCTTCCACTGCCGGTCAGTGTTTTTTTTTACAGCCTTAGGCATGTCAAGGGTGTCCCTGTGGATTTCCTATTGCAAACTACTCAGAACAGGTCCAGGGGGCAGAGGATGGCAATGGATTGTGAAGATGGCCGCCGTGCTCTTTCCCGTTCCTGTGCGATGACGCTGTTTCCGGTTCAGCAATTTAACGGTCACCGCTAATAGCGGTGACCACTATTTGCATGCAGCATGAGGGCGGACCACTATTTGCACTTTCATCGAAGCCGGTAAGAGACTTTTTGGGGACTTTAGCGGCATGGCAGTAGGGTCATTACCGGCATGGCGTTATGCTCGTGTCCGTGTACTCGTAATGGTATGCTATTAACGCCCTCTTGCGAGGGCGGACACGTTAAGATCGCCATGCCGGTAATTTGAGATTTTTAGCGCACAACGTGTAATGAGGCCCATAGTCTATAAAGTGGTCAGCCGACACGTGTTTCGACCGCGGGGTCCTTATCAAGGCAGGATATGGTGTTGAGAGGGTGGGGGATGCTGCCTCAGATTTTGTCTCATACGAATTGAATAGAAAAGTGTCTTTCCCAGCTGCGTAGCCGAAGTTAGGTGACAGTCACCTAACTTCGGCTACTCAGCACGACCGGGAATATCAGCTCTGGACAACGACAGACCCAATTCTGGGAGAGACGTTGAAAAACTTGTCGGCTGACCACTTCACAGACTATGTGTCTACACCATAAATAATGAATAAAAACATCACTGAAAACACAGCACTCAGCGTGTAAATCTCATTATGTATGAGATACAACAATAACAAAAAATTGCAAGGTAACCAGGACTGTCCACAGACAATCATTAGTGATAACTTGCAAATACCTTGCTTACACACATGCACATACCAAACGAAATCTAATACAATTTCACTCCAACCGTTTGTATCAGCAGTAAAGAAAGCAGGGTCATTTCGGGTGAGGATCACGCAAGTCATTTCAATCTGGGGGCTTTACTTGACAAACTCTACATACTGTCGGAGTGCAATTACGCAACGGATAACTAGGGTGTTGTGACCCTTCAGGATTACCAGCAAACTATTATCAATCCAAGTTCTGGTTATGTTTGTGATTGCTCCCAGGGATACATAAGACCTAGTAATGACACACCTCTCGTGAGAACTGACAAACTAAACAACCCTAATACAGCCCCTATTGGCAAATGGAAACTACTGAATCCAGAAGTTGGGAGATTAAGCTCTAATGAAGACACATCAAGACCAACACATTGAAGTCGCCAATTTTCGTACCCTCAATACATTATATCAATGTCTAGCAAATTAGGCTCATAAATAACAATATGTCTAAATCGTATGAATATCTTACTAATATTAGCAGAAGTAACAACACTGAATGCAATATCCTCTGCAGACATTGAAAGGGTCGCCTTTCCCGAACAAATTGAAGTATCAAGTGCACATATACACAGTCGTTCAAAATTGGTCCTTGGCTTAGTTTCGGCTGAAAGAACCTCACTTTTAAATCTTGTTTTTGTGTTGGCTCAATTGAAGGTGGAACATGAAGATGCTTACGATATTCCCGAGATAACAAACCCTTTCCCCAATGATATCCAATGGTGGAAGGAGGAAAACCAAAATTTTAGGTTGCGACTTGAAAGAGCCTCTTCAATTCATGGGTCAACCCAAACCAGTAATCAGTGGTTTCAACGTTGAAAATGTCAGCCCTCTGTTAATAAAGCAAACAGAGAATTGAAGGTTATCTTGTGGAACACTAGGGGGCACTCACACCTTCACACACATTTGGCAGTTCTTGAGGTTTTGCAGAAAGCGCAGTGCATTTTTCTACACGAGACGTGGCTTACCACTAACCCGGTTCTTGATGGGTACCAGATTTTCTGTCAAGCAGCAAAATCCAGTGGGAGAGGTAGGCCTTATGGCGGCTTATTGATTGCTTTAAAATCCGATCCTTCTATAACAGCATGCCAGTCTCACAATTTACCTTATGGTATCCTGGCAGCAGTATTAGAGTTCCCGTCCAATGAGATACAGGTCCATCTATTGAACATCTATTGGCACCCGGGAGTGGGTAAATTGGATGACTTTCTCTTGTTCATTGTTAATCAAGTGTGCAATTGGAGGGCTCGAAAAGGTGTCTGCTGTGTCATGTTAGCGTGTGACTTGAATACTTAATGCTTTCCTGTCCCTGCTGACAACACTTTAGATAATCTTACATCTGATACCTGCGGCCAACAATTGGGAAAATATCTGGAATGGAGTACAACTCTCTTCTCACTGAATCTGTTTTCCCTTTATGAACACTTAAAAAAAAGGAATTAACTCAATACACATGATCTAGAGGCACAAGCAAAAGTATGATTGATTACCTCTTTGGAACCCTGTGTTGATGTAAATATTTTTGAGTTCTCAATAACTCCAACAGATTGGAGCGATCATTCTATGTTAAACTCCCTTAGCCAATTTCTGAAAGGGGAACGTTGGGCCCTACTAATTTAAAAGTCTCCCCAAGTGGCATGACCATGAACATTGACAAAGCTGGAAGACAATTACGTGAATCAATAATAAGTACTACATATGAATGGAAGTGTCAGGGAGAATTCTCCAGAATTACTAATTTCCCTTACCTACTGAGTCCCTCAGCAGATTTGCTGGATTTCTAGGATTTATATTTTCACCTGGTAAGAGTTTTAGCCTTTTTTTCCAACTCTTACATGTGTTTTGCTGTGTGTTTTACATTTTTTTAGTGCAGTGAGACAGGGTTGTCTTTTTCAGACTTCCCACTTTAAACTCCATTTTCTGGGACTGACTACTGTCTCCCAGAACATGTAAAGTTGCCATTAACTTTATTAGTCTTTTTACATTCACAGACCCAGTGCAAACTATCTTCCATAGAGTACTGGAAAGGGTTAATAGTTATTCCTTTTTGTCTGTTTCTCATGGAACATTATTTCGTTCCCCTTTCTTTAAGATTTGACTGGTGGCAGTGGTATGTACCATTTTTTCCTACTGCAGACTATGGAAATAGCCTTGGTACTGTTTTAGGCTATGTTAGTAGCCTTGAACTTTAATCCGCTGGACCCCTTTAATTTTATTTGGTTCCGGCTGGGTTTATTCTTTTTTGTAAAGGTCTTTCTCGTGTTTTACTCTGTGCGCCAATCCAGGTTTGGTTCCTTTGTACGTCGTCCTTTGGCAGGCTTCTGCACAGAAGCCCTTCTTAGTATCCTGAGAGTCTAGGTAGACAGGATGTGAGGGAGGGGTTTTAGGCCCCCTGCACAGGGTTTCCTTGGAGACCCAAGTCGCACTCTTGTTTGATTGGCTAGGTGACTGTCCTGCCAGGACAGCCACCCTGCTGTGTGATTGACAGCCAGGCTGAGTGAATGGGAGAAAACTGCATAAAAAGCAGGTCTCTGGGACTTGGAGGCAGAGTCGCCACTGGATCTAGAGAACCAAAGAGAAGCTGAAGGAAGAGGACTACTGCACTACTGAACCTCCCGGTTAAGCCCTGCTGCGGGTCCGAATCTCCTACACTTCGATGACAGAGAAGATCTGCAAGAAATCTTCTTCCCCTGAGCTGGTGGGACCAACCAGTCGCCAAACACCAAGCAAGGCCTCCCTCCTCTGGTCGAATTTGCTGGGCATCCCTGCAGTGAACCGGATAGCCAGGAGAACCGGACCTTGTTTGGGTTTTAAGGAGCGCACCTTTAACTTGTTGCTTTGCTCTGCTGCTGGTTACTTCCCTGGGCAGACCAGTGTTCCTCCTTCTTGTCAGTCCAACAGTCGCTTCAGGAACCGTGAGCCTTCAGGACCTGCCAGGAACTTCTGTCTCAGCTACATCATTCTTCTTCTACTAAGGTACTGTTAAAATCCGTTGTTCGTTCCGACTGACCATGCTGAAAGTGTTTGAAATCTTTCGCTAATCTGAGGGCTTGTCCTTCTCTACTCGTGTAAGTAACTTTTCTTCCAACCAACTTCGTTTCAAACTCTTGGCAAAGACTTAACCGCGAACTTCTCTGAACTGTGTGATCCTCTGCAAAGACTCTGAACCATTAACATTGGCCCAGGCCTATTGATTTGAATCCTAGTTGTAGTAAGCCTTTTTCTAGATTGCCCTGCCTACTTACTTGTTGGCACAGCTTGATTTTGAATAACCTTGTCTTTCCCTCCATTTTTAAATTGCTGGAGTGACATTTTGCTCACACTTCATTTTGAGCTGAACCTGTCCATAATTCATTGTGTGGTGTGTATTGTATTAACATTGGGATTTTATGATGCTTTATATTAGTGAACTGTTTTACAAATGATGGTGTAAATAAATGTATATTCTTCTATTCAGAAACTTTGAGTCAGTGTTTGTTTGAACCATAGTAATTGCTGTCCTTTGTGTAACTTGTTCTACTGCTCACTTTACTCTTGAGATAAGCCTGGCTGCTCAGCCATTGCTACCACTTTACTGTATAGTACAGGCTTGTACAAAAGGTGAATTTGTACTGTCACATGTAGTCTTAACTGTGTGTTGTGTTCCCAAAGGGTACTGCATATGATTCTGCCTAACACTGGTGTACAGCAGTGAGGATCAAGTATAGTGATTACACTTAGAGTGGTGCTATTGCCTTGGATCAACTAACCACAAGGCTAAACATCACTATAAAGCAACATTTTAATCATGTCTGATATGGAAAGCTACAGTCAGGAGACCCTCCTTAGATACACTGTTGATTATCTGAAAAATCTGTGTAGAGAAAGGAATCTCTCTGTTAAAGGCAAAAAGTCAGAATTAATTTAAAGGTTGTTAGAGTCCAGAGAGTGGGTCTGAAATACCTAACCCTCCAGCAAATGTGGAAAATAAGAAGGATGATAATGTGTCAGATATTATTGATAAGTTAGATGAGGCAGATGTATCTCACAATGTAGGCCTTACTGCTCCTCTACCTGCTCAGCGGCCTCAATCTTTGTCCACTGGGACCCCATCAGGTCCTACACTCAGTCCTTAATTCATTGTTCTAAAAAGATGAGGCTTGAATTGGAATTAAAAGGTATTAATGCTCAAACTGAACAAAAGCATCAAGAACTTAAGGTCAGAGAAATGGAGATGAACCATGCCTTAGAAATGAAAAAGTTGTCTATTGAAAATGCTTCTCTCCCAGAGTCTTCTAGGTCTTCCAGTCCTAAGAGACCCTGTATGCCTAAATACATTGTTGGTATGTATGAGGCTAAGCTTGATATTCTGGATTGGATGGCAATGTTTGAGTATAACCATGGTATTTAAGACATTACAATGAATCGGTTGCTTCCTTGGCTCTTCTCTAGGTTACCCACTGTTGCATCTGATGTTGTGATGCAGTTGGGAGAGGTGGATAGGATGGATTATGAGTGTGTGAAGCTAGCTTTAATTGCTAGATTTGGGAAGACCCCTTCCCTTCTGAGTACCTTAGGAGGTTGAGGACCCTCATAAATCATGATGGTACCCCTTGGGCTACCTGGGTATGTGAATGTTTGAAAAACTTAGATGGTTGGGTTAAGGGTTACAGAGTAAACACTTATGAAGGTATGAGAAATCTTGTTATGTTGGAGTCAATTCATGATGCCTGCTCTCCTGAGCTCAGACAGCTCTTGGCTGATTCTAAAGAGATAGATCTAAAGAAGTTAGCTAAGGCTGCTGACTTGTCGGTTGCCAACAGGGCTACTCACAAGGATTCTGGGGTTATTCAGAAGAAGTATGAGGGAAAGCAGCCAAAGAAAGATAACAAGAAGAATTCTCATACCTCCAATCCAAAATAGAGCCCCAAACAAAACAATAAGGGTAAGCCACAAGGGAAACCGAATTAGGCTAGTGTACCATCTGGACCCAAACCAGATGAAGGTCAGAACAAGCCCCCATTCATCAAAACATTTGGGAAATGTGGGTCAACTGGCAATGTGAAAGTGCATCCCAGATGTAAGGGTAAACCTTCAGGGGTCCACACTGTCTCCTTAGCCTTCTCCCCAGAGGAAGACGTACCTATGGCAAGTGAAAACTTTTACCTACTGGCTGATGAACCCATGAGAGTCTCAGCTAGTGTTTCTTTAGTGTCCCTGGGTTTGTGGGAACAACATAATTTAGATGTCTATAATTCCATCCCAGATAACACTAAAGAGAATTATAAAGATAGTGTTCTTGTGAATGGCCAGGAGACCCCTGCCATCAGAGACACTGGAGCCAGCATAACTGTGGTTGATGAATCATTTTTCAAGGTAGAGGATGTTGCAAAGGCACCCAAACACCTAACCAAGTTAGCTGGAGGCCCTGTGCAAATGCTTCCCCAGTTACGAGCTCTCATTGAGTGCAATGACATGACTGTCAATATACCTGTTAGTGTGCAGAGTGAAGTTCCTGGGAGAGTCCTGTTGGGTAATGACCTGAAAACTCTTGGAGTTGTGTCCAGTACCCCCAGGCCTCCCAGTAAGAGGAGACAGGAGCTCACTAGGCCTGCAAGGGAGAGGACCTTGAGAGGCTCTCCAGGGAAATTGATAGAGGAAACTATCACACCCACTCCACAGGAATTGCTCACTGCTATTTCAAGAAGGAAAGAGGCAAAGGGGAAACCTAAGACCTCCAAAAAGAAAGCAGATAGCACCACTGTGCTATCAACAAGGACATTCCCAAGATTGTCCAAAGTCACACATGTGACTGTTCCACCTGCTGAGGCTGAGTGTGAGGTACAATCCTATGTGGTTGAGTCAGCTTCTGAAGAGTCAAATCTTCAAGAAGACATTACTCCAGTTGGAGATCTGGATCCTGTTGACCATCCTAAGCTGCAGTCCTGACTGGCAGAAGGTGGATTCAACAGGACAGACTTCGTCAGAGGACAAAGAGAGTGTCCTACTCTTGAAGGTCTTCGACAACAGGCAGCTTCTCAGATTGATGGGCAAGAAGCTGGGAAGCATAGGTTGCACTGGGAAGATGGCCTCTTCGACAGTGAACTGACTGAGTATATCCCTGGGGACTGCAAAACACTTGTAGTGCCCCTAGAAAACTGACTCCAGTTCCTACAGTTGGCCCATGATATACCTTTGGCTGATCATTTGAGTTTCAAAAATACCAAGAAAGGCTCTCTTTATACTTCTATTGGCCTAAGATGGGTTCAGAAGTTGACAAATTCTGTAGGAGCTGTCACACTTGCCAAACCTCTGACAAGAGTGGAGCCAAGAATGTGGCACCCTTGGTGCCTCTCCCAGTGGTGGGAGTTCCTTTTGAGAGGGTGGGCATCGACATTGTTCGTCCCTTTGACCCTCCCACGTCTTCAGGAAACAGGTTTATCCTGGTTGTAGTAGACCATGCTACTAGCCATCCAGAAGCAATACCTATGAGGACTGTTACAGCTCAGGCTGTGGCTAAGGCTCTATTTGGTATTTTTACCAGAGTAGGGTTTCCTAAGGAAGTGATATCCGACAGGGGATCCAATTTTATCTCCCACTACATGCAAGCCATGTGGTAAAACTGCGGGGTCCCTTATACATTCTCTACAGCCTACCATCCAAAGACAAATGGACTGGTAGAGAGGTTTAATTGTACTATGAAGACATTGATAGGTGCTTTAGAAGAACCCCTTAAAAGAAAGTGCGACCTTCTACTGCCATGTCTTCTCTTTGCTTATAGAGAAGTTGCTCAGGAGGGAGTTGGATACAGTACCTTAGAACTTCTTTATGGCCATCCAGTAAGAGGTCTTTTGGCCCTGTTTAAGAAGGGGTTGGACAGTGCTCCTTCCCCCAAGCAAGTCAGAGTGACTGACTATGTGATAGGTCTCCGGCGGAGAATGTCACACATGATGGCAGACGCTAGTGATAACTTGAAAGCAGGTCAGGTTTTGGTCAAACATTGCATGACCAGAAGGGCAACATGGTTGAGTTTACTGAAGACCAGCTTGCACTAGTTATGGTGGCAACAAGGCCTTGCAGGACAAATGGATAGGACCATTCAAGGGTGTGGGCAAACTTGGAGAGGTGAACTATCTGGTGGATTTAGGCAGCCCTAAGGAGGCTCCCAGAGTCTTTTACATCAACCGTTTGAAGGCATATGTCTCAAGACCAGAAGTGGGAGCTTTCCTTCTAGCTTCAGCTCAAGAGGAGGAGGAGGGTGAACCTCTACCTGACCTACTCAGAGGCCAACCTTTGGATGAGAAGATAGAATGAGTTAATCTCTCTTCTAATCTGACTTCTGAACAACAGGAGGAGTGTAAGTTTTCTGTTAAAACAGGTTGCCTCCCTGTTTTCGCTTTCAACTGGCTTGACCCCTTTGGGCCAGCATGATATTCTCACTGGTGACAGTTTACCTGTGAAAAGCAGATGTTACAGAATGTCAGAACCCACATAAAGGATGAGGCCAACAAGATGCTTGATCTCAGGGTAATAGAGCCATCTACAAGTCCATGGTCTAGTCCGGATGTTCTAGTACCAAAGGCAGAATCCAAGGATTTGAGATTCTGTGTGGACTATAGAGCTCTAAATGCAGTCACTAAGACTGATGCCCATCCTTTACCAAGGACAGATAAAGTGGTGGATAACCTTGGTGCAGCCAAGTACCTCAGTACATTTGATCTGACGTCAGGCTATTGGCAAATAGCCCTGACAGATCATGCCAAGGAGAAAACTGCATTTTCAACCCCAGCAGGCCTCAACCAGTGTAAGGTTATGCCTTTTGGATTAAAGAATGCACCTGCTACATTCCAACGGATAGTCAATCTAGTTCTGAATGTGATGGAGGACTTCTACATGGCATACTTGGATGATATTGCAGTGTTCAGCCCTACTTGGAAAGAACATGTTGATCACTTAGGATATGTTTTGCAGGCTCTTGAGCAGGCCCATCTGACCATAAAGGCAAGCAAATGTCAAATTGGTCAGAACAAAGTGGTCTACCTTGGTCATGAGGTAGGAGGAGGTGAAATAAGGTCATTGCCTAGCAAAGTACTAGCTGTACAAAACTTGACGACCCCTACTACTCAAACCCAAGTGAGAGCCTTCCTAGGTCTCATTGGGTACTACAGGAATTTCATTGAGAACTATGGGGCCAAAGCCTCTCCTTTGAATGTAATCTCCTCTCCAAAATTTGCTAAAAAGGTTAGATGGAATGAGGAGTGCACTCAAGCTTTTGAAAACCTGAAGAAAGGCCTTTGTCAAGCTCCAGTCCTAAGAGCTACTGATTATCACCAAGCCTTCATTGTGCAGACAGATTCATCCAATACAGGTATAGGTGCAGTCCTTAGTCAACTGGATGAGAAAGGTAGGGAGCACCCCATTTGCTTCATCAGCAGGAAGCTGAAGGAACCAGAAACAAGGTGGGCAACCATAGAGCATGAATGTTTTGCCATTGTGTGGTCTCTGAAGAAGTGTAGACCATACTTGTATGGATCTACTTTTGTGATTCCTACAGACCATCAACCCTTGAGATGGTTAATGTAAATGAGAGGGGAGATCCCAAAACTAGTAAGATGGTCAATCTGCCTGCAAGGGTTTGATTTCACTATTGAGCACAGGTCAGGATGTCACCGCCAAAATGCTGATGGTCTCTCTAGGCTGCTTGTAACCAACCAGAGTGAAGAGATTCATCCAGGAGTGGATTAAATCCTCCCGTCCCTTAGTCTGGTGGGCGGAGGGAGATTTGTAGGGAGAATTACCCAGAATGGCTAATTTCCCTTACCTACTGAGTCCCTCAGCAGCTTTGCTGGATTTCCAGGATACATTTGTTCACCTGGTAAGAGAGTGAGCCTTTTTTTCCCACTCTTACATGTGTTTTGCTGTGTGTTTTACATTTTTGTGTCCATAGACTGTGGAGCCTCACCTACTCCATAGGCCTAATTCTATACTGTGTGTCACACAGCACCTTCAGTGCAGTGACACAGGGTTGTCTTTTTCAGACTTCCCACTTTAAACTCCATTTTCTGAGACTGGCTACTGTCTCCCAGAATATGTAAAGTTGCCATTTACTTTATTAGTCTTTTTAAATTCAAAGACCTAGTGCAAATTATCTTCCATAGAGTAATGGAAAGGGTTAATAGTTATCCCTTTTTGTCTGTTTCTCATGGAACATTATTTTGTTCCCCTTTCTTTAAGATTTGGCTGGTGGCAGTGGTATCTACAATTTATTTCTTACCGCGGACTACGAAAATAGTCTTGGTACTGTTTTAGGCTATTTTAGTAGCCTCAAACTTTAATCCGCTGGACTCCTTTTAATTTTATTTGGTTCCGGCTGGGTTTATTCAGCATTTCTTTTTGTAAATGTCTTTCCCGTGTACTTTGCGTGCCAAACCAGGTTTGGTTCCTTTGTTTGCCGTCCTTTGGCGGGCTTCTGCACAGAAGCCCTCCTTAGGCGCCTGAGAGTCTAGGTAGACAGGATGTGAGGGAGGGCGTTTAGGCCCCCTGCACAGGGTCTCCATGGAGACACAAGTCGCACTCTTGTTTGATTTGCTAGGTGACCGCCCTGCCATGACAGCCACCTTGCTGTGTGATTGACAGCCAGGCTGTGTGAATGGGGGAAAACTGCATAAAAAGCAGGTCTCTGGGACTTGAAAGGCAGTGTTGCCACTGGATCGAGAGAACCAAAGAGAAGCTGAAGAGGACTACAGCACTACTGAACCTCCTGGTGAAGCCCTGCTACGGGTCCGAATTTCCTACACTTCGACAACAGAGAAGATCTGCAAAGAATCTTCTTCCCTTTAGCTGGTGGGACCAACCAGTTCGCCAAACACCAAGCAAGGCCTCCCTCCCATGGTTGAATTTTATGTGCATCGCTGCAGTGAACCGGATAGCCAGGAGGACCGGACCCTGTTTGGGTTTTAAGGAGCGCACCTTTAACTTGTTGCTTTGCTATGCTGCTGGTTACTTCCCTGGGCAGTGCAGGACACTCCAGTCTTCCTCCTTCCTGTCAGTCCGACAGTCGCTTCAGGAACCGTGAGCCTGCAGGACCTGCCAGGAACTTCTGCCTCAGCTACAGCATTCTTCTTCTACTAAGGTACTGTTCAAATCCGGTCGTTCATTCAGTCCGACCATGGTGAAAGTGTTTGAAATCTTTTGCTTATTGAGGGATTGTCCTTCTCTACTCTTTTAAGTAACTTTTCTTCTGACCAACTTTGTTTCAAACTCTTAGCAAAGACTTAACCGCGAACTACTCTGAACTGGGTGATACTCTGCAAAGACTCTGAACCCTCAACATTGGCCCAGACCTATTGATTTGAATCCTAGTTAGTTTTAGTAATACTTTTCTCAATTGCCCTGCCTACTTACTTGTTGGTGCTGCTTGATTTTGAATAACCTTGTCTTTCCCTCCCTTTTTAAATTGCCGGAGTGCCATTTTGCTCACACTTCATTTTGAGCTGAACTTGTCCAGAATTCATTGTGTGGTGTGTAGTGTTTAAGATTGTGATTTTCTGCTGCTTTATATTAGTGAAATGTTTTACAAATGATGGTGTAAATAAATGTACATTCTTTTACTCAGAAACCTTGAGTCAGTGTTTGTTTGAACCAAAGTAATTGCTGTCCTTTGTGTAACTTCTGATACTGCTCTCTTTACTCTTGAAATACGTCTTGCTGCTCAGCCATCGCTACCACTTTTAGTACAGGCTTGTACCAAAGGTGAATTTGTACTGTCACTTGTAGTCTTAATTGTGTGTGGTGTTCCCAAAGGGTACTGCATATCATTCTGCCTAACAGGAAGCTAATTGTGTGCCAATTGTGGCTATAAGATTTGAATTGGGCTTATCCTCATTGCTGTTAGGGTGAGTGGAACTTGCTTTCTTTATTCAGAAAAATACTTCTATCTTCTGGGGACTCTTTGTATGTGAATGTGCTTGAAACCATGCAGACAAGTCGTGGTGGGAAAAAACCTAATGTTGTAAAGCCAATTGAGACGCATTGTGCAAAAATTCTTAGCCAAATTAATTTGAACATTGAGACCTTGATCTCCCCTAATAAAGTAAAACATAATTTATTGGAATTTGACTGGTTGGAAAATATGGAGAAATTGCATAGTTACCCCTCCATGTTGTATATAAGCCATGAATATAAAAAATGTGGGGAGACTGTTCAATATCTTGCTAAGTTCCCTGATAAACACTATAGGCAAACATGTATGCAAGTTTGATGGAATCTCTTGCATATGAAAGAAATTCATGCACAACACTGCCTAATTGACCCTCAGAAATTGGTTTGTCGATTCTGCCACCAAGAAGGATCCGTTGAGTCACTAAGAAATGTTTTCCTTTTGCAAGGAATTGAACACAAAACAAGAATGCGACTTGTCAAAAATGTATCCGAATCATCAAAGGGCCAACGAGCAGCAAATATGGCATCGCTGTCTGAGTGGACGAAATACCTCTGAAACTCTTGTTGTAGCTTCCTTTTTTAAATCTTTGAATTCAAACAAAGGTTATTTCAACACTAACACTGTATTGGAGACTGCAGTATTGTAGCATGAATTAACTATTTTTGTGTTTTTTAAAATACATTATATGTTCTTGAATTTGAACTATGAGAAAGAGAATTCTTGATTATGTAAGACTTGGAGTTTAATTCTTTGTTTTTTGTAATTGTATTTAGTAGTCTATTGTGATGTCTAGTTGTGTATGTTGATTTCTGATTTTGTCACCTTGGTTAATTTGTTTTTGTTTGCTCTTGGATGTGAAAATGTTGTAAAGGTTATTTAACCAAAAACAATTTTAAAAGAAAATCAAGAAAAATTGGTTTTTAAAGGTATTTATCACAACTGTTATGGGAGAGAATAGAACGGAAGGGAATTTGTTCTGCTTATACTTAGAAAGACAGACAAGGCTTTAAAGAATACTAGTCAGCTCACAAGGGAAAAAAACTAATTTTGGAAGACTGAATCACAACAACATTATAGATGAGACAGGGATGCAAGGGGAAAAATATGTTTTACCACACCTGACAATAACACCCAGGGCTATATGTCTATGATCGGAACAGAATGGGAAAACTGATTTTGGGATGCTTAGCACAATTTCAGTGGGGGGAAAATGCACATGGGAATTCGTTTTTTACTTTACAATGGGGAAATAGGAACAGCATGAGAAAAGGGGAACAATTTTGTTTTTCACCTTACAATGGGACAATACGAACAGAATGGGAAAATGAGAACAATTTCGTTTTTTCAGCTTTCAATGGGACACACATGAAACAAAATGGGAAGATGGGAACAATTTTGTTTTGAACCTTACAATAGGACGATAGGGACAATTTCGTGCTGCACCTTACAATGGGACACACATGGAAACAGAATGGGAAAATGGGAACAATTTCGTTTTGCATCTTACAATTTGACACATGGAAAGAGGTCTTTTTGTAAATAGGTCCCCGAAGTAGTCAGTTGGCAGAGTTGATGGCGGTACATCAAGCCATCCTCACTGCAGCACACTGCAACAACTTGTCATAATCACTGACTCTGATTATGTCAGGAATGGGTTCGTGGAACACTTGATTAACTGGAAAAATCGTGACATGCTGTGTGCAAACAATAAACCGCTAAAGCCTGGGAAATTAATCCAATCAATTGATGGTCTGGTAACCTCGAATGAGATGACCATCTATTGGAAAAAGATCAGAGGTCACTCCAAAATGGAAGGACCAGACAAGACTAGAAATTACTTGGCTATCCAGTTGGCAAAAACTGGAGCCATTCACAGGGATTTCATAGAAACGAAATCCCTGTTGGGGGAAATCCAAGTCACTGAGGTCACCAGGTCCCAAACCCATGCCAATAATGAACTCTCAACTGTCCATTGGAGTAAAGAAACCCCAGATGCTGATTTGATCACTGCACAAAAAGAGGATCCGATTACTGGGAATGTTATTTTATTTTATTTATTTTAGTTTTTCATTTGTATATCACACACAAACCTTGGGCATCAGGGCGCTTTACCATGTCATGGGCCTGGATAGGGGTAGGCATACATTACAGTTACATGTTGCAGGGTGAAGTGCGTATAAATATACAGGAAGTAGCTTGGCAAGGTAGTTGGTGGAGTTGGAAGAATAAACATCTATGGGGTATCCTTAGTGTCTACCGTGGTGGAGGTTTAAGGAGGAAGTGTGGGGTTGTGCAGATTGAATAGCCATGTCTTCTGGGTTTTGTGGAAGACCCAGCACTGACTACTGCTCCGGCTATCGTTTGGCAGTTGTCTCTGGATAGGAAGGGTTTAGCAGCATTGAGTAGCTTCGTAGAATAGTCTACTGCAGAGGAGATGGCATTTACTTGTGGCGTTAGTGAGATAGAGGCGTTGAGATGTACTCCAAGTGTCTTTACCAAGGAATCAGGAATCAAAGATCTGTCAATGTTAATGGAGAAGTATTGGAAGGCAAGGGTTTTTAGGGCGGCTGCTCGGCCAACAATGAGAAGCTAAGTCTTCTCGTCGTTAAGGCAGGGGCCGTGGGTAGCCATCCAGGCTTGGATGGTAGCATAGGTGGAGCTGAGAGAGGCAGCATCTTCCTGGTATGATCCTTAGAGTGGAAGGAGAAACTGAGGGTCATCAGCATAGTTCATATAGGCTATGCTTAGGGTATCTAGGTGATCGAAGAGGGGCTTCATGTAGATATTGTAGAGCGTGGGAGAAACACATGATGCTTGGGAGGCCTACAGTTGATAGTGGATGGAGAAGTGCAGTCATTATCAGAGAACACTTTCATCACGCTCTCATTGAGGAAGGAAGTAATCCAGGCGGTGGCTTCTTGGGAGAAGGCGGTATAGGATATGAGGTGGTGGCATAAGGTTTTATGATTGACTAGATCGAAGGCAGCTGACAGGTCAAGGAGCAGGAGCAGGGCCAGCTTTCCCTTATCTCTGATAGTGTCCATTTGAATTTTATGGTCTAGGAGAGCAGACTCAGTGCCATGGTCTGGACGGAATCCAGATTGGGGGTGCCTAGGATTTGGTTAGTTTCTAAGTGGCCTTGATTTTGTAGGTATGCCGCTCTGTCTAGGATTTTGAGAAGGAACAGCACTGTGGTGATCGGTCGATAGTTATTGGCAATAGATGGGTCGAGCATGGGTTTCTTGAGCAGGGGGAGGACCCAAGCTTCTATCAGGCAGGAGGGTACTATGCCAGTTTTGAAAGAGGCAATTGTAAAGGCTGTGATGAAGGGGTTTGTTCGTAGGCAAAATATTTGATCAGAGGTGCCTGGCAGATGTCGACTTTGCATCTTGCGGGCTTTAAGCCTTGTAGAATGCTGGATGTTTGCTGGATGGTGACATTGTTAAAGCGGAAACGCGGGATAGCGCTATTGGGAGTGGTAGTCATGTATATGGGCATAGTATATTGCAGAATGTAAGATTTCTTTAGCTTGGATTTTGTATTGTAGCGTGTCAATTTTGGAAAGCAGGGCGTTCTGGATGGTGTTACACCAAGTAGCATCCTTGAGGATCGAGGAGACTTGAGGGAGAGGAGTTTCTAGCTCTTTAAGGGTGGGGAATAATTCCTTAGATTCTGAGCAGGCGTTGACAAATCTTGTGTTTAGGGAAGAGGCCTTGGCAAGTACAATTTTCCAAGTTGTCTCGGCCAGTCTTTTTTAGATTTTAGGGTGGTGAGTTCCTCTGTGAACCATAAGGACAAGAAAAAGTACCCACTTAGGGAACTCCGTCCCCTGCACTCTAATGATGGCTTAAACAAGCTAAAGGAATGTATATTTCCAATAGGAAAGTCAATGTAGATTTAGTCAATGGATTACAATCTATGTCAGTACATAGCATTCATAAACATAGGTTTTGAGACAAAAAATGATTTAGGTACAACTTGAAAGTAGATTGGTTTTCCAATGAAGATTTATTTTTCATAAGCATATGCCCAATGTGTTTCAAGATAATGTTCTCTTCATCAGGGGCTGTAATGGTTCATACAATAATCAAAGAAGTTCTAAAGAAATATAAAACCATAATGTCAGAATACATAATAGTTCAACCTGTTGTGTCAAAGACAAATATTCACTTAGACAAACTGCATGGGGGATATTGTGCAAACAATAGCTCAATATTGTTAGAAGCCTGAAATACAACTTTCAGTATTTGCCCAAATATTTCAAATCCATAATATTTTTATGGGGATTAGTATCCCATTAGTGCCAAATTGCGTAGTTAAAGGAGAACATCATTATGCAAATCATAATCTGGAGCAAAACCTATCAATTCTGAAAAGAATAGAAACAAGTCTACCGTGTGTTCCACATAGGTAGGTATTAAGCGTAGTATTTCAAAGATGTAGCATCCCTATAGGGAGTGGTAATCTGAATCCCCTATTTTAATAAAAAGACAAAGGAATTGTGCTGTGTAAGAAGTCGTGTCCGCCCTAGGTGAAATCTAAATAAATAGCTATAGTAGAGGTAAAATGACTTACTGGATAATGTCCAGGAGACTGGTAAAGCCCTTATCCGTCCAAATGGAACGATGCATATAGGACTTCAAAAAAGGGGACAGCCATGCGTGTCCAAAATCCTTAACGGTACCTGAAAAAGGCGCCATGTGTTAATGTAGTAATAAAAAGACTCGTAAGAGTCAGAACATCCACTGAGGATGTAAGGTAAGTGTAAGGGCGCTGTCACCCTGCGAGGGCATAAGGGAACAGGAAAGTAAAACTAACGAGTACTTACTGATGTCTCTAAAAGATGATTTCAGTCTAGGAAGCCGATCTGAACCAGCGCTGTTTAAAGTGCTGGCAAGATCGCGGATAATATGTACGTCATGGATGTGACGTCATCACGTCGTAACGTGAATGACGTCACAGATGTAAACAATGTAATCACGTAATGATGTAAATAAACAGGCTGTTGCATGGAATGCAGTCGTGGGTAGGTGGTGCCTTATTTTTAGCGCGGCTTGATGGTTAAAGACCAATTACTGCCGTAATATATAACCTCAAGTGCGGTAAAGCAATAACAGAACAAGACATTAGAGTGGACAGCTGGTTTCGCTTTTTTTGCAGCTAACGGGTTAATAATGTTAATGGCATCTGTGACGCTAGTGGTGTAGTGTTGTGCTAGGAATACTGGGTTGGTGGTTTCCAACCTATCAGGGTTGAGAGCTTTGATGAAGGGGGTGAGGTTTTCCTTAGTGGGTTTGCAGGAGCTATGGGCCAGTGTGGGTGCAGTACGAATAGTAGGGGGTTCGAGTGGGGGACCCGCTAGGAGCGAGTAGGTGATGATATGGTAGTCTGACCATGGGCATGGTTGGTTGAATTTAATGGAGATATTGCAGTTCATGTCTGCTTGCCAGTCTAGGGTGCGGCTTTGTTGTGCATTGTGCTGCTTATACGTTGTTTGAAGCCAAGTGAGTTGATGGCAATGGTTAGTGAAGTAGCTGGTAGGTCTGAGGGGTCATTGAGGCCTAGATTGAAGTCTCCTATGAGGAGCACTTGTGATGTAGTTTTGAGGTTATGGCCTAGGAGGAGGAGAATGTCTTCCTCAAAGGTCTGTGTTGGTCTTGGTGGACGATAGATGAGATAAACAGAGATCGTGTTGGTGGGGGAGGTATCCATTTGAGGGAGAGGATGTTGCAGTTGTTATTGAGTGTGGTTCGTATTTGTAGGATGGTGAGGTGTTCCTTTGCATTGTAGACCACACCACCTCCTTTACAGTTTAGTCAATCACTTCTGTAGATAGTGTATTTAGGCAGGATGGCGAGCGCCAGCATAGGGCCAGAGGCTGCGTGAAGCCAGGTTTCGGTAATGGTGAGGGAATATAGTTTATTATTGGATATGTGATCATGGATGTCCAGGGCATGTGCAGTCAGCAACCTGGTGTTGATTAGGGCTAAATTGAGCTTGTGAGCTGGTGTGGGGGAGTACCTTGTGAAGGCAGGGCTTTGATAATTAGCTTTGGGCTGAGGAGGTGTATTGTCGTTAATCAGGATCACAGTGTTGTCCTGTGTCATTGGGAAAACGTTTGGACAGGGTCTTGGGCCTGGGGATAAGTTCAGCTCATACAGTGCAACAGTACTGGCATTGAACTTGAGGATAGTGTCGACATTCAGCATAGGGGCAGCACTGACATTGGGGGAAATGACTGGGGGGAAGCATGGGGCAGGCGTTCACATTTTGTACATCAACAGTATTAACATTTGCCATGGGGGCAGTGACTGGGGGCAGCATAGGGCAAGCATTCACGTATAGAGCATCAACAATATTAACATATGACATAGGGGCAGCATAGGGCAATCATTCACATTTAGAGCCTCAACAATATTAACATTTGCCATGTGGGGCAGTGACTAGGGGCAGCATAAGGCAAACATTGACATTTAGAGCATCAACTATAATATCAATAGCCGTAGTGGGAATGACTGGGTGCAGCATAGGGCAAGCATTCACATATAGAACATCAACAATATTAACATATGCCATAGGGGCAGTGACTGGAGGCAGCATAGGACGAGCATTCACATTTTGTACATCAATAGTATTAACAATTGCCATGGGGGCAGTAACTGGGGGCAGCATAGGGCAAGCATTCACATGTTGTACATCAATAGTATTAGCATATGCCATGGGTGCAGTGATTGAGCTGAATATGGTGGTAGTGCTGACATTTGGTGTGTTAGTACTGTCGGTATGGCGCTTAGGAACAGAGGGAAGGTTCCGATGAAGGACAGCCTCAGTGTGTATCAGGGCCTTTGATTTCAAGACAGTACTGTGCTGTGGACTGTGGGCAGAGGGGGAGGGCTAGATCTTTGACTTCAAGTGGTTATGCATCCAGTCGTGGCCATCACAGAGTGGCTGTTTGATGCTGGTGGTACTGCTGTGCGCAGGCACAGGTCGGCCAAAAGGGCATGGCTTGCCTTTGGGGTGGATGTTGACCCAATGCGGGTATTCCTGGCCAAGGTGGGCATGGCTAATGGAAAGAGAGTCGGTGAGCGGAGTGTGTGACTCGATAGATGGTAATTTCGTAGGCAATTGGAATAGCGCACTGAGGCTGTGTGCTTTTCCAGCGAAGACTACAAAAATACCTAGGGCTTACATATTAACCATAGCGGTTAATATTCCATTCCTGCTGTTAAGGCACATTTTTTATATCACAAAAGAACGGTACTGGGAGAAGAATTTACAATAAGACAAAACTCACATCTTGCTGGCAAAACACACTTACAGACTGTCCCTACTAAGAAGAACACCCTGTCCCTATTCAGAAGAAGCTCTCCCTAGATGCCCTGTGGTGCACCACCTATCTAAAAGGGATAGCGAGGAGACTCTCCCTCATCAGCAAGTATACACATATACCTTAAATATAAGTTAAAAAGTCAAACACAAGTGCATATACATTAGATCTTGTCTCATCCATGTGGAACAAGGGACTCCTGCTACCTGGAATTTCTACATATGTTTTAATCACCAATTGAGTAGTGGCCCCTGTCTCATCGGACCTTGTTGAATTTTCCTCTGACAGAATCCAATTATATTGGGAAAGAGGATCGCTGGGATTTTATGAAGTTTTCCAAAATGTTCTGAATCCAAGACAGATTGTTGGTACGGAGATTCCTATCTGGATGTGACCAGTGGGTGGTACCTTGCTCATTCCAAAGCCTGATGTTGAGTCACACCCGTGATCCGGCCACTGCTGGACATAAGGGGTTTAATATGACATTAGAAATCTTGCGTGAGATCACATACTGGCCACACATGGGTCAGGACCTTGACATCTAATTAAAGGGGTGTCTTGTGTGTGCTCAGTTTCAGTTTCAGCCAATTTCTCCCACAGACAAAGCTCCCCTACAGAAAAGAGGAATGACACTGCCTTGGTCAGATTTGCAAGTTGATTTCAAAGGGCCAGTGAGTCACTCCTCTAGAGGAAACAAATACATGTTGATGGTAACATGTTTGCTTTCCAAGTGGCTAGAATGTCTTCCATACCCGAATTGTAAGGCGGAGACAGTTGCTGCACTAATGTTCAACCACATCTTCTCTTGTTTTGGCCTTACCCAAAGGATTGAGTCAGACCGAGGAAGTCATTTTTCCAGCGAGGTGATGACCAAGATGTGGGAGATTCTAGGGGTAAAAAGAAAACTCCACATTGCCTACTACCCGGCCTCGAGCAGTAGAGTTGAGAGCTATAATAAGACAATTGTGGGCATATCAAAAAAGTTTGTGGTGGACTCTGAACCTAGTTGGGACATTCGATTTCCATTTGTCTTGATGTCCATTTGGTCAATGCCATCTTCTGTAACAAAAATGTCTACATTTGAGCTCATGACTAGACGAAAGATGGTGCTACCCCTGCCTCTGCTCTACAGAACACAGGAGCAGACACTGATAAATGCGTCCACTCGTTGTACATTGAACATTCAAGTAAACACCTTCAGCATGCTTTTGCTTATGCTCAACACATTTTAGAAAAGTCGGCAGAAGGAATGAAAACCTACTATGACTTAAAGACTGCCAAGAAGGAGTATGGAGTATGTGAAAGGGTCTACCTGTAGAATTTACAAAAGAACCAGAACAAGGGGCAGAAGTTTCTTTCCTCTTGGTTTGGTGCCTTCGAAATCATCAATAACGTTTCCCTGGTTGACTATAAGATCTGCATCCCTAAAGAAGAACATACAGAAGAGAAATGAGTCCATATAAATCAGTTGAAGCGCTGTCAACCTAGACAGGATTTAGGACCGATTGAGGAATCCAGTGGGGGTAGAGCCCAGGAACCTTCTGAAGAATGACAGAAAAGAATGTAAACCCAGATGGAGAATATCACACATATACAGGGAGTACAACAATTCATGCTCATGAAGAATGTATAAAAATGTGAGAAATATGTTTGTAGGAATGTTCATCAGACTGAAAATCAATGTTAATGTGTGATGCTGTTTTGTTTACTATTTGTATGCCAATTACCAGGGAAATAAGTACTATATAATATGCTTAACCTCTCTGTTACTCGTCTCTGCAGTCTCAATAACTCTTTACCTTCACAGCCCGGTGGTAGGAGATTCCAAAAAAGGGAGTGTTCCAGGACCAAAACCCCAAAAAAATTAGAAGAGAGGAGAGTGCAGACCAGAGCCCTCACTCCCTCAGGATGGGAAAAAGAGCAGACGTGCTTCAACGAGGAGGAAAACCATGAATAAAAAGCAAAAAGAAAACAAAACCCCACTCTACCTTGCTCTTTCCTATGAATGACCCGAGTTAAAGTTCTGGGGGGTATATGTGGCGTCTAAATATAGCCCTAGTGTGACAGAAACGGAGAGGCCATGCAACGCCCCTATTGTGAGAATGAAGCTGGCTGATGCTGAGACCCATTGGAATATGCATTCCAGTTGATGCCTAGTGAATACAAAAAGTAGGCCCCGTTCAAAATTACCAAAATGGGAAGGTGAAGGAAAGTGTGCCTTAAAACATTAATACAGTAGAATATGCAGAATATGCTCAATGCATGGCAATGCATGTGTGGCAGAAAATGCTTTTTTCATAAAATAAGAAAAGCTATCATTTAATTTAAGGAGACAGATAGCAGCATGTCACATTGACTGGGATCCAGAAATCTAAATTGAAGCCAAGCACTTTGCATTTGGCACAAATACAACACTTACTTTTCAACATTCAAAATGACATAATTTAAAAGGAGCGGCCTACTTGTTGTAGATGTGAACACTAGATTCCTATGTTAAGTGTGACCTATGTGTGATAAATACTGAAAGTGAGACTCATATGTTTTTAATTATTGTATTAAATAATTATTTAATTCCTGGACAACAGGCCAGGATGCAATACATAGGGCCTCATTACACGGTAGGCGGTAAGGGATTACCGGCACCGGTAAGGGCACCGGTGACGGTAATCCCTTACCGCCCTACTACGAGGTGCCTTAGCGGGTCCCTTCCCTAATGCCTAGTTTTACCAGGTGTTATGGAAGGGACTCGTTGAGGCACTTCAGATCTATATTAGCTCCATCCCCATTCCCATTGAGCCCTATTGGGGCTGAAATGGGAATGGGGAATGGTTCCCGGAATGGGAACTTACCGGGTCCTCCAAGGTCGGAATGACCCGCTAAGTCCCTATTCTGGGAACATGCACCCGGAATGCGGTAAGGGGGTAGCCAACGCACTAACAGCGGCGTGGCTACCGCCTACCGTGTAATGAGGCCCATAATGTTACATGGTAAACACATCTTTTCATTTTCAAATGCTATTCTGTTAGAATAATGTATGTAGCTTGTTTTCCCCACTGGACTGAAAGGTCTTTGCCTCTGAAAATTTTACCTCAAGACCTTTGGGCTGGGCTCACCAGGAAAAGTAGGTCTGGTGTTCAGGTGAAAATGCAAAGAAATACAAAGAGTTAGATGAAAATTGTGGGAGGGTCAGATGAACCAGCCAACACAATTGACCTCTTGGACTAGTTTGACCCCAATAAAGTGCCTCTCATGGCCACTAATGGATCTTCAAAGACTGTGTAGGAACAGAGATGACTGATAATCAGCTGTTCAAGTCATGTGACTTGTGAGAAAGGAAACTGTTTAGATGTTATGACATGTAAAACTGAGGCTTCTATATTAATGTATGGCAAACCAAATAACATGTGACACATTATTCTTAATAAAAGGAGAACCATGCGTCGCAATGAGCTCATCCAAGGCTCATATTAAAGACCACAAAATGAAAGTCAGTTCTATGTAAATATGAACGATATGTGATGGTTAGAATTTGAGTTAGGAAGAAAACCACAATCCTGGCCTTCTCATTATTCAGAGGAACTCGAAAGTTGGTGAATTGATAGAATGCAAAATTAATGTTTGAATTGGAAAGTGTCATATTTGTAACTATTTCAGCTCAGGAAAAAAACACAAAAAAGAATAGATTCTTCCAAAAAGGTTGTGCCGAAATAACATTAGTATTCTCCGATTCACCCTAAAATGTAGAATTGAAAAATATATGCATATGTAGTTATCTGAAAAGCAGAGGTTGTTGCCATGTAGTGGGATTTTGAGGGGGAAAAACCAAAATGTAAGAGCATGTCATTTTGAAATGATGCATTTTTCTCCTCCCCCATTATCCTTAATACAGACCTCTAAACTCCTTGCCCTATTAGCTGGCAGTGGGCATAATTAGTGGCAGGAGGGGAATGAGATATGTCTAATCCATAGCATGGGAATATTCATAATATGTAAGTGCCATCAGCACTGTTTAAGATCAGTTTTCAATCTAAAGGGAGACAGAAGAGCAGAGAGAGGAGAGCAGACTGACAGCAACAGAGAGCTGACACAAAGGGAGGTTGACACCCAGGAGAGCAGATAGACAGGCGACCCTGGGACACTTGCTGGGGAATTTTGCCTGGAAGCTGGGAGCCCGGTCTGAGAGAGAGGCCTACAATCTGACTGGATGGACCTTGCCGGGAATAAGGCCTGAAGTGTGAGCTGCCTACCAAAAGAGGGTTCTAAAATATGTCTGGACTCCTGAGCTAAGAACAGAGATCTCCCATGCAAGTAGATATATCCTAAAGGTATCAATTGCGTGAGGAGGTATCAGCCTTAATCCCTTCCCATAAGTGGGTGGGGAGGGCAAATCTGTGTAGACCCTGGCCATGTTTGACAAAAGTATCACTTAATTTCCCTAAGAGAAGAATACCTATCTGTTTTAACCGGAAGTGTGAGGGAAGCTGTCTGTTTTTACCCATTCCTTTTTATTAGCGGGTGCTGCCCCATTAATAGGAAGAGGGTAAAAGTATTATACCCTTGACTTATTTAACTAAAATTATGATTTAATTAATTCCCACAGTTTCAGCAACCATGGAGTGATGGTTTTGTCAAAATTCGAAATGGATAAAGATTATCCAAGTGCACAGTAAATTCCTCTAGTCTTTAATGTAATTGGTAAACCTGCTGTTCATTTGAATGTGTTAGTGTGCCCAAAACGAAAATCCCAACACCCTGCATTCCCTGTGAAAACGAATCGTCCCAAATGAATTTTCACATTTTAAATTCCCCAAACCCTGCATTGCATTTTCATGTGTGTTCCCCAAACGATTGTTCCATTGAGTTCATTTCCCAAAACGTAAAAAGAAAAGTCCAAACAAAATTCCCATTATCTTCCCACTCCCTATACCTTGCCTTCAAACCAAAGCGTTCAAACATAACCGATGCCTGGTTGTGGGAGTTGCAGGGAGAAAACAGCATTGTGATAACCCAAGCTATCACTGTGTGTATTTAAAATGTCCTATCTGTTCATGTGAAAAGAAATCATACGTGTGTTTTGATTTCAAATCTTCAAATTCAACCTGTGTTTGTTGTGGTAACTGAAAGTCTATTAATAAATACATGTCAGTAAATTGGTGCAAGTCATTTTCATTTGTGATTATTTTGTTGTGCCACAGAGTTGGTGGCTGATGTTTTGGTGAGTTGTTTATTATTCATGGTAGAAATGTAACTAAATATACACTGTTATTTGTATATACCGGCCTGGTTTCTGGCTTATTGGTGATACAGAGGGCATCTGCTGAATGGTGTAATACAGGTTGGAGGCCTAACCAAATTTGAATCTGCTAAGTGCTTTGTTGTGCGACACCTTCATTGGGGATGAGGAGCTCCCTGAGTTGAGAGTGACCGTCTAATAAACCGTGACCTTCTGCAGCTCATAACTGTAATTTCCATCTACACAATATCTGTCGGATCCCTCCATTCCTTTCCTTCCATGCGACTAAATTTGTTAGAACCTCTACTGTTTTCTCTCATCTCAATTACTGCTTAGCCTATTTTATCCCTCCCTCATCTAATCCCACCCGTCTCTGCTCAGTCTATCACTCGGCTATCTGCCGTTTTTTCCCTACCTCCATGCTCTTCCATCGCTTCATCTCTGTTGAGCATTTCTCCTCTAACATGATTCTCAGCTTAGTTTCCATTTTCTTTCCACTGTCTTCAAGTGCTATCACAGGCTACCCCTCATCCCCTGACATTACCTCTATGGGTTTGGCTCATGTTAATGCTGAACTGTCCATATGCTCTACAGCCAACAGTGAATAATAAGCCCTTTTGAAGAAGCAGAGCAAGAATAAAGGCCATCAACCCTTGAGTGAAGAGAGAGAAACCGCAGAGGCAAGCCGCTGACGTGGGGATGTCGGGGAGTGGTGGAGGCATGCTGCACATCAGAGTCGGCTGTGGCATGAAGCGAGACAGACACCAAAGGGAGATGCAACTGGCCCGACACAGAGACGTGCAGGTCCTGAGACACAAAGGCCCCACAAAACAAAGTGGTTCTATGTCATTTTACAGATGTTGGTTTTTTCAGTGTATTTTCTGCCAACAGAAATCCATCAAAAAAACTAATTGAAATGTTTTTTAAGTTAATTAGGGGATCTCCCCCAAACTCCCCATTTCCCTATGTTGTTACCCCAACCCTCCCCCCACCTCTTTTACACCCTTACATACCCCCATATATATTTTGATGAGTTTTTTCGGCAACAAAAACATCAAAAAAACTACCATCAGCAAAAAGTATACAAACAAAGTTTATATGGAGGTGTGACCACGCAGAGGAAGTGGTGAGCCCACTGTCCGCAAACTGACACCTAAACCAGCAACTGAGAAAGGAGTGAATCCTCTGCATTCAGTGAGAGAGCAAAAGAACGAGAGAACGCTGAGCCAAATGGAACCCGAGAACCGCCCGTAACCAATCCGGGGGAGCGGCAAGCTGTGCAGAAAGCCACAGATGCCCAAGAGATGCATCCTCCCTGGGGTAAACAGTGCAACACTGAGGGTACATGGGTTGCCCAGGTTGGACGGAAGCACAGAGAGGAAAGAACGAGTGGGGAACAAGCCAGGATTGCCCTTACCCTACAACATGGTCAAAGAGACCCATAGAAGGAGAAAGATCGAGAGACAGAGAAGGACTAAGGGATCAAGAGAACCTGAGTAGTATCAACCTCCAGAAGGGTCACAGAAACCCACAATAGCAAAGAGAACCACAAGGAAAGAGGAGTTAACAATACCCCAGAGTGTTACATGAGACATTGGGACAGAAGAACCCTAGGGGCCAGAGGGGCCCAATAAGCAAAGCGAAGAAAGAGATACGAAGGGAGCACGCAGGTTCTCAAAATCTGAACCACGAGTTGGAAGAAATAAATAGAAAGGGGGCTCACCAATACCCCATTGGCATAAGTGAATGAACAAGGGTGGGAAATAGAGAAGAATTCTCTAAAACCCTATGAGCGCCACAGGGGTCCAACAAGAAAGAGAACACGGGACAAAAAAAGGATTGTGGAGACCTGAGAAAGCTGAACAGTGCAAAGCTCAAGAAGAATCAAAGGGGGCCTGAAAACTAAAAGAACCAAATGGAAAGACCCCTATCCTAGAGGGATAACATGAGTGACATGTTGGGCAGAGAAATCCAATGGAACCACTGGGGCCCATAAGCCAAGTGGCGAGCAGACTGAAGTAGAACCCGGGGCACCCAACATTGTTTTAATAGGAAAGAGGTGGAGAGGGAGCCGAGAAATAGCTCTCCACCTACAGAAGTTTGGACAGCTTGTTTTTGCACAAACTTAAGACTTTTTATTGTTGAACTTGGGAAACTTAAATAACTTTGATAGACTGCCAAGTACTGTAAAAAAGAGACACTGGGCCTCATTACACGGTAGGCTGTAAGGGTTTACCGGTACCGGTATCTTACCAGTACTGGTAAATCCTTACCGCCTTACTACGAGGTCCCTTTGCGGGTTGGGGAATTTAACGTTTGCTTTTGCAGGCGTTAAAAATCCAACCCGCAAAGGGACCAGGGAGCAAATTACGGTACCGCAATTTGCAGTACCGTAATTAGCACCTTCCCCATTCCCATTATGCCCTATGGGGCAAAAATGGGAATGGGGAAGGGCAATGGAGGATGGAGGAATTACCACCTTCCCAACCTTGGAATAGGGCGGTAATTCCCCTTTCCTCCAAGGCGGTACGAGTAAATTACCGGCATGAACCATGGCGCTATTAGTGCCATGGTTTACCGCCTACCGTGTAATGAGGCCCACTGTTAATTACGGATAACCAGTGGACCCACTGCCTGGAAGAACCCCTGGAAAACCCGGGAGAGATTGTGGTGAATATGCCTGAATGTAGAATATTCTAGCTAATTTTCTTTTACATTTTTTGTAAGTGGTAGGGTCAGTTTATTGGATAGGTTTGAAATGAGAACTAGTTTAGTTTCGATTATAAGGGAATTCCCTTTTAGCAGCAGGTCTAGTGAGGCGTTTTCTTTTAAGTTAAATAAAGTTACTTGAAAACAAGTCCTCTGCTCTGAGTCCTTCTTCTGTCTTGCCACAAGGTGAAAAGCAGTGGGTCAAATACCGACCTGTGTGGTACACCATAGAGAAGAAAGTGGGGCAAAGGGTTTTGCCAGCCCAACAAATGGAGTAGAAGTGATCAGAGGGATAGGTATAAAACCAGTGAACAGAAGAGTGAGAACCTCCTAAGGATGTAAGGGCAGAGACAAGAGTGGGATGGTCAACAGTGTTGAATGCACCAGAAAGGTTGATTTGCATGGAGAGTAAAAAAGGGAGTTAGTAAGGTGAAGGAGAGCAATTTCTGCAGCATTGCCAGGCTGGAAACCAGCTTAGTTCAGAGGCAATCAAGAATGAAGAGTGAGGAACGATGGGATTTAGGAGTAAAAATCTCTCTCTAGGAGTTTAGAGTATGATAATATGATAATGATATGATAAGGCATTTGTAACGCGCCTATACACAAGTGTTTCAAGGCGCGACGAGGCAGGGGGGGAACAAGGGGAGACAGACAACGATCTTACTAGGCCAGGTGTTATTCAGATTGCGCAAGGGTAGAGGGGAAGGGAAAAGTGCATGTGGGAAAGGGAGAGGGGAAAGTGCAGTACAGGGTTATAAGCATACAGCATACAGGATAAATAACAAGGGCCAGCTGGTGGCAAGTGCGAGGTAAGTGCAGACAAGTGCTGGGAAGGGGGGCTGTATGGATACAGACACAGTCCCGTAGTGCAGGGGTTGCCGTGGAGGCAGTGCAGGGGAGAGTGGCTGGGCCGAGAACGGTGAATGGCCCAGTTGCAGATTCAGTGCAGTTTCAGTAGTATTAGCAGGGGAGAGGGGGAGAGAAAGCGGAGGCAAAAAGGAAGGTTTTGAGGTGCTTCCGGAACCAGAGGTGGTTCTCCTCAAGAGTAAAAGAGTAAAAGGGAGTAAAAGAGTAAAAGGGAAGCAAGGAGATATGTCAGAGGTAAGATAGTAATGAAGGATCAAGAATTGTTTTTAGATAATTGGGATGAAAACAGAATGTTTGAATGGTGTCGAGAAAATTGCAGTAAATAGAAAGAGATTGATGAGCAAGGTTAAGTAAGGAATGATAGGGGGAAAAATAGAGGAGATAAGAAGAGAGGGAAGTGGATCATGTCAGGAAGCCATAGGGTGGGCACAAGCAAGAATGGAAGCTCTGTCAGAGTCGGAGAGGGGAGAGAATGTTGAAAGTGATGGGCATGAGGAAGATGCTGAGTCAATAGTTGGAAGAAGGGGAGGAGCAGAGGAGAATGTGGCACGTACTGAAGAGACCTTCAAGGAGAAGAAGTTAGCAAAGTCAGAAAAAGAAAGGCTAGAAGTGACAGAAGGGTCAGGAGGAGGGGGAGAGAGCATGCAATTTATGATCTGAAAAGGACTGCAAGAATGGTGAGAAAGAGAAGACATAAATGAAGACCAAAGGAACTAAGAGGGCCTTAAAAGTTTCCGGCTGCATTGCCTGTGAAATGTCATTTATGGCATAACCTACAAAAGGCTTCTGGTCATGTGTGATTGTAGGTCATGCAAAGCTGTTTGGGACACTGTATCAAGTTATAGCTAAGCGTAGGTGATCACCAGTGGCAATCTCATGTTCCTACTATAGGAAAAGGCAACCAGCAGTGGGGTCCAGTCAGCGCTGCTCTTTGGGATTTCTCCACAGTAGCTCAGGTTTGTTCTTGCTCCCCCAACTAATCACCATTGTGTTTTACCTCCCTTGCCCACACCCATCACTGACTTTCAGCCTTCGGTTTGTGTGATGCACTTTTTATTCTGAGCATGTCTTGCAACGTTACTACAGGAATCTTGTGATATTCCTTTGGGATTCACCCCAATAAGCTGAAAATGTTCTCCTCCAAAAAAGCTCTCCAACTCATCCCAAACTCCTCCACTGCACATGTAGTCCTCTTACTCTCACCCGTCTGTAGCCTGATATGAATGCACCCCTTTTCCACCTCCAAATATAATTTTGAGCACTTTTCATTTTTGGCTTCCCTCAGCATTTCCACGGGAATCATTTGCAAAGAGCAAACGAAAAATGGTGGCTTTCTTATTTTTTAAAAGCCTCTCAGCCTCTTTGCTGCATAGCACCATGGGATAAATATAAACAATTCTTTCGGGAGTAGGGGATACCCACTTGTCCATTGAATATTTTTTAAACTACTGGATGGATTTATCCCAAATGACCAAAAGGCACATCCACAATGCTTTGAGTGCAGGGTCTTGAAGTAGAAGGTGAGCCTTTATTCTGCTCTCCCCAGCTAAGAAAGTCGTCAGAGAGCCCTTGCAGAGGTCCCCAACTCTAGTGAGCAGGTCTCTGGCTACCTGTATTCAGGCAGCAGGCAAACTTTTTCCAAGCAGAAGCTCCTCCAAATGGTTCTCTGAGATTGGTGATGGGAGGGTCTTGCCTCCTCCTTGGAGTCTTTATCTTCACACCTCTATCGGAGAGGACATTGAGAAGACAGCATAGCTCTCAACCTTTCATGGTTCATAGGTGAGTGAAAACACCTGACTTTGTATTTGGCGGGTGAACGCCCATTGATTCCTATGGGAGTCGAGGGCGCTTGGCGGGTGAGAGAGCTGCCTAAGTGGTGGGTGACACCTGCCAAAAGTATGTGAGTTGAGAGGTATGAGACTGAACCTCCAATAACGTTCAAGGTAAAACCGTCTTCGTGTGTCAAATGATTATTACCCATAAGGCAGGGTCTCACTCCTTTCTTTACTCAAATTACATCCTGGAGATTGGTCCATTTCAAGCCTTCTGTAAACAACCAATCCTGTCTGCTGTGACAATAGCCTTTTCATTATGATGTCAGCCCCAGATGCTTTGTTTGCAGGAAGTGGGTAGGTGGAACAGGAAATGTGAGTGGCCTAAATAGTACCAAGATGGTGGAACACTTCCCTTTCCTTCAACCACTATCGTGGCTGACTCTAACTCATCGCTTTCCCTTTGACCATGGTGCAAGCTTTTCATTGTACTGGCAGCGCTTGCCTTTGAGCTACTGGATCCCAGCTTATCCCTTTGGGTATATGCTGTCCTCCTCAGAATACAACAAGTCTTCCCAGAGTGAACAAAGGGGGGGGTGGATTTCTAGGGCTGGACCCAAATGGGTTGTTTTAAGTGTTACACAGACTCAGGTGGCAGATAAACAAAAGTCCCTGTCAGTTAAATTAGTCACTAGAAAATAGACTGACAATAAATTGATCCCAAAAGGTTGTGGCCAGTATAATTGTATATTGTCATAGATCACTATATCCAGTGGTGGACAACCTGACACTGTATCCAGTGATAATGTCCCCATGTAAATGGCCACCATGTGGTGACATTTCCCTAAAGAAATGCACCCTCCAGACAATCAAACACGGTACACCCCGTTTTGGCCCTGCTGTTTCGGCGCCAGCCGTTTTGGCGCATCACTTTGTCCGCAGAGCCCCTTTTGGCATGGTCAAAGTGACAAGAAAAGCCAATTCGCAGCAAGCCTTATGACGCGAGGTTCACTTGGATGTGGCTGACATTACAGCCAAAGTGCAAACTGGCCCTGGCCCTTGTTACAGGTCACCTAACCATAAAAGAGACACGGACACCATCACACGTCTCAACTCCTTCTTTATTTTCCATTAACTGCTGCCCCCAAATTTCCCACTTCCCCCCCTCCTCCCTCCCCACCCCTCTCCCTCTTTCCCTTTTGTTTCTGCTTAAAGGGTCCATGTCCAGTTTCCCTCCACAACACCCCCCCTTACTTATCGACAGAGTCCACGTTCACATTTCTTCGATGAGCCGGGTGGTCCTCCTGGCCGACCTGTGAGGTCGTCCGGCTTGCTCGTCCCTGTCGTCATCCTGGTCTATTGGCAAGGGCACCTCAGGCGGGTCTGGGGGAGTCTCTGGGTCCATAGGATCTTCTTCCTCTAGAGGCATGTCCTCGGTCTTGTCTTCTTGGAACATTCGCCGGAAGTATGATGCGTTTCGGGTTATTTCGCCTTGGTCTCCTAAGGCGGTGACGATGGGTCCTTTTACTTCCGTCACTATCATGGGCTCGGAGTGATGTCTCGAGTCCGTTTTCCGGCGTTGGGCTTGCCTGATCAGCAAGGTTTCTCCTAGTGGGATCAGGGGTTCCCTGGCTTTCCGCTTCCTGTTAGCCCATTCTTTGGCCTTTTGTCTTTTCTCCGCTTCTCGTTGCCGTATCTCGTTGTCCTCCTCTGGCGTATAGTCCTCGAGTTGGGGAAGCCGGGACTGTGGTTTATACTTCATTATGAGTTCGGCTGGAGTGTGGCCAGTAGCCTCATGTGGTGTGTGCCGATAGCTTTGTAGCATTTGCGAGATGGCTTATGGCATCGAGGCTTGGTCTGTCGCCGCTTTCTGGCGCGTGCGCTTGATATTCGCCATGAACAATTCCACCATCCCGTTGGCCTGGGGCCATAGTGGTGTGATCTTTTGGTGGTGGAACCCAAGGTGTGCCGCAAATTTCTTAAATTCTTGTCCTTGGAATGGGGAACCAATGTCCGTTTTCACTACATTGGGATGCCCCACTCGCTGAACAGCTCATCTATTGTGCCTACCACGTGGTGGAAGGCTGTGGACTGTACGTGCTTCACCAGTGGGAATCAGGAGTACTCGTCTATGGCCACTAGCAAGTGGCCTCCCTCTTCAGAGGGCCATAGAAGTCGAGTGCTACACGCTGCCAAGGTCCATCGAGAAGTGGAACTATGTGCAGGGGGCAGGGTGGTGAACTGGCTGCCTTTACTTGGCACGGGCTGCAGTGTCTTAGTATGTCGTCCACAATGGTGTCCATATGGGGAAACCAGACCTGGTTCCGCAATATCTTTTTTGTGTTGGCCACGCCTCGATGGCCTTCATGTGCAATCATGACCAATGGCTTCCTTAGGCTTTTGGGTGCTACTAGGCTGTTCTCTCTGAGTAGCGTGCCTTGGCTTGTCGTGGCCAGTTCATTGTGTATTCTCTCCATTCTGGCTAAGTCTCTTCTGTCGACTTCCCCCCCTCCCCGGCTCAAAGTGTTCGTTGGCCGCCAGTCGCCACTTGTTTGTGTTGGTGAGATGAACTGCTGCCTTGATGGTAGGGTCAGCCCTGCTCCTTTCCACAAACAGTTGTGCAGTGATGGCTGGGGGAAGGGCGTTCTGTGACAGGTATGCGATGTATCCATCGGCTTCTCCCTGCATTGTGGTGTCAGACGCTCCGTCCCGGTGTCGTGACAGATAGTCAGTTGGGTTGCATTGCCCCCAGGTTTGTGGATGATGGTATAGTCATATTCTTGGAGGCAGATGCCCCATCGTTTGATGCGCTGAGGCATTTTGATTCTTGGGTTGCTAAAAAGGGCTAGCAGGGCCTGGTGGTCTGTTATGAGGGTGAAGGTTTGTCCGATGAGGAAGTGATGGAACTTCTCACACGCCCATACGGCTGCCAGGCTCTCTCGCTCTGCCTGCGAGTATGCTTGTTCGGTGGTGTTGAGTGCACAGCTGGCATACACTACAATGCAGGTTTTGGTGCTGTTCTGCAGATCCATTTGGGCCAGAATTGCACTTAGCCCCACTGGACTGATGTCTACATTGATTTCGGTCCGCCATTGTGGATTGAAATATGCTAGTTGGCGATTGGCAGCCAGCTCTCGTTTTGTGGAGGAGAAGGCCTGTTGGCATTGGTCTGTCCACAGGAAGAGTTGTTCTTTTTTCAGTAGCTGTCTTAGTGGGCATGTTAGTGAGGCGCATTGCGGGAGGTAGCGAGCACAGTATCCTGCTATGCCCAGGAATGAGTGGAGTTTGGAGACGTCCTTTGGACTGGGCAAGTTTGTTATGGCGCGGATCTTGTCTGGATCCGCCTTGATGCCTTGATCCGAAAAAATTTGCCCAAAGAAGCATAGGGTGCATGTGTTGATTTCGCACGTCTAACTATTGAGTGTAAGTCCGGCGTCTTGGAGGATGCGGCAGACCTGGTGTAGGGCAGTGTCGTGTTTGTCTTGGGTGACACCAAATATGAGGATGTCGTCACTGTAATTGAATGCGTTGGTGACGGGGCTGATTAGTCTGTGGATTGTTTCCTGGAAGATTTCAGCAGTGGATGAGATCCCGAAGTTAAGTCACTTGTAGCGAAATAGGTCCTCATGGGTGCTGAATGTGGTGATGGGTCTTGATGCGGGATCGATGACAAGTTGGTGGTATCCCCGGTTGAGATCCAATTTTGAAAATGTGGTGGCTTGGTTGAGTCTTATCAACATGTCCTCGATGTTAGGGCCTGGGTTTCTCTCCCGTTGGATGGCTGTATTGGGGATCCTCATGTCCACGAAGAGGCGGAGGCGTCCGTCTGCTTTGGGCACGACTACGAGTGGAGACACCCATGGTGTGGGTCCTGTTGTTCTTTCTATGATATCGTTGTCCAGTATTGTCTGCAGCTCGTGGGTTACTTTCACTTGCAGATGAAACCCTACTTGCCTGGGGTGCTGTGGTACTGGCCGTATCTTTGGGTCAATGTGTAACTTGATGACGTTGTTCTTTAACATGCCCACACCTTCAAACAAGGTTGGATAGGTGAATTTCAGGTCTTCAATGTTTAGGGCTCCTCGGTGGATGGCCTCTATCAGTCAGGAGTCAGGCGGTATTCCCTGAATCGCTTCCGATTCGTCATAGTGGATGTCAATGAGGCCTAGGGCAAGAGCAGTTTTGTGGCTCAGGAGGCATCTTCCCGTTGCCAGACTGTGGACAACGTGTATCATCGTCTGCGCTCTTTTGCCCCTGTGGATGAGGTCACATGCAAATTGTCCTTTTGAAGTCAGCGGCCGTGTTGCGCCCCATTGGAATATTTGGGTGCAATGGGAATTTGTCTGCTAGGTAGTTGTATGTCAGGTGGCTCATGACATTTACGGTTGCGTCCATGTCTACCAGGAATGGTGTGTCTATTCCTCCTAGGTGTATCGTCACTCTGGGTGCCGTGCTGTCGTCTGAGGCTTCTGAGATGAGTCGAACATATTCCCTGCTGTATCGGTCGTATTCTGCGTATTGTGCTTGTTCCATTGGGTGTTCTTCGACTGGCGGGTTTTCGTAGGGGTCTCTGGTGACGCCCTCCCTTTGGCGTTCTTCTTCGGGATATGCTTGCATGTGGTATATCTGTTCTTGGTTGGCGTATGTTTCTTCTGCCTGGTCCACCTGTAGGTTCTCTACTGATCTGATGAACCCGGCATTGTTCGCAAGCCTGGAGTTGGTGGCGGGCTTGGCATACTCTCGTTCCGGGTATGATCTTGGGTTGAAGGGTCTCGGCACCTCGAATCTTCTCGCAGTTGCTTGTTGGTTGGGTGGCCGGTATGCTGGTAGTAGGGGTGTCTTCTCCCGGCACATGCTCTGAAAGTGGTTCTCTTAGCCACACCTCATGCACATTTGTCCTATTGCGGGGCATTGGCCCTTGTGTGGGAATTCAAACCCGCACAGGTAGCATTGTCTTTCTGGTGGCGGGCGTTTTGCGTTGTTCCACTGGTCTTGTCTGAATGTGTTATTGTATCGGTGGTTCGTTTGACTCGTGGTGATGGCCGCGACAGAGTCTATCTTTTTTGGGTTTTCTATGTGGGAAGCTTGGACGTACACTCTTTCGTACACTCTGGCCAGTTCAGCTATCTCTTTCAGAGGTAGTGGTTTTTTCAGTAGGTGTTTGCGGAATATTGATGACAAGCATCCTTCTATGACTCTCAGGCAGATGGCTTAGTCATCGTTAAAGTTGGCGAAGTCGCAATATGTGATTTTCCTTTGTAGGCGTAGTATGAACTGGCCGATTGTTTCCTGGGGCAGCGGGGTGCACTGATTGAAGATGTAGCGCTCATAGTCTCTGTTTGGGACGACTACTAGGCAACTGTTGATGGCTTTGATGAGTTTTGGGTATGTGTTCCTTTCCGCTGTTGGGATGGTCTTGATGACACTCTTAATGTCTTTCCCCACCAGATTTGTGAAGATGTCTAGTTTGTTTGGGGCATCCTGGTTTCCTACCACCCTCATACATTCCTCGAACTCATCCATGCACTCTTGCCATCTTTGTCCCTGGTTCTCTTGGGGTTCTAGCGAGAACGGGTCTGGGCGGCGTAGGAAGGAGGCAGGGTTGGTGGGAGTTATTCCCGGTGTGGCGGGTGCAGTGGTATCTACCGCTGCGCGTCCTGACTGTGACATTCTTGGTGATATTTGGGCATGGTTGGTGGTGTGTTTGCCGGTGCTTTCGCGTTCAGGCGGCTGGTGCACTGCGTTAGCTGTAGGCTCTCTGTGGAGTAGTGCTCACAGCTTCATGACTCTTTGGCCAATATGGGTGCCCTCGTGTTATCAGTGTCTCTTGTTCCTCATTTTTAAGTGGCTTATTAGTGGTATGCTTTGTTGCTGCCCTGGTATAGTCCTCGCTTTCAAGTGGCTTACTAGTGGTGTGCTTTGTTGCTGCCCTGGTATAGTCCTCGCTTTCAAGTGGCTTATTAGTGATTAGTGGTATGCTTTGTTGCTGCCCTTGTATAGTCCTTTGCAGTCCTCGCTTTCAAGTGGCTTATTAGTGGTATGCTTTGTTGCTGCCCTGGTATAGTCCTTTGCACACTTTACCTTTATTAATACGCGCACCACGTGTCTCCCTTCGTCCGCTTCTTCTTCCTGCGTCTGGCGTTGATCGCGTGCTTTCCTGTTCCTCTGCTACTGACGGGTGTCGCTTCGCGGGCTCCTGCAGCGCGGGCTGGGCCTCCTTACCAGTCGTGCTATAATTCTTCTGCCCTCCTGGGCGAGAGTCACTTCCTCGGCTCTTCTTGCGGGTGCTGGCTCTCTACGCCGGTCTCTGTCGTTGTGGGCGGGCACCTCCTCTGCTCCTCCCTCCGGTTGGTCTGTGCTGCCGCGCTGGATCTCCTCACCGCCACAGACTTCCTGCACCTCCTCCTGGTCGCGTTGCCTCGACGTGCTGGACCTCCTCACCGGCACTGTCAGGCTGCACCTTCACGCTTTGGGTCTCCTCTCTGTCACTGCTGGGCCTCTTCCCCTTCATCGCAGGCGGTCTGCTGACAGCGGCGCCGGGTTCCTCCTTCACTCCGGCGGCTCTCCATGGTTGCGTGGGGTCACCTCCGCTCTCTTGACTCCTGTTGTTACGGGTCACGTAACCTTAAAAGAGACACGGGCACCATCACACGTCTCAACTCCTTCTTTATTTTCCATTAACTGCCGCCCCAACTTTCCCGCTTCCCCTCCTCCTCCCGCCCGACCCCTCTCCCTCTTTCCCTTTCGCTTCTGCTTAAAGGGCCCGTGTCCTATTTCCCTCCACAACAGCCCTCGTCTCAAAAATATCGGCCTGTGAATCTTTTAAAATAAAATGGTGGTGCATGGGTGTCTGTATTATTAAAATGCAAACACTTGTATGTGACTTCCGTCTGTCCATGCGTACGTGTGTTTATTTTCTAACTTGTTTCCCTATCTGCCACTCAGCTATTCTGCTCTTCTTCACAATGACGTTCCGGAACCCCCTCCTCCTCAGTGGTTCTGCACTGGGCGGGCCGGGACCAATTTGATTTATTTTTTATTTTAAGGTTAAGGGTGCTTTTGAATGAAGCAACACAACAGCACTACAGAAACAGGCATGCCCCCTGTGCTTTCTAAATTGACCTGCTGGATGCCACTGCCAATGTGGCACCATCACCCTCCTGCCCCCCTTGATGTTTTCATCTTTGCAAGTTAATGTAAATTTCCTTTCACAACATGCCTTGTCTGGGCCTGACTCCTGCTGTTTCTGCTAATTCGCACGAGGCTGGGATTTCTAGCTAGAGCCGACACGACACGAGAGAGAGGGAGGGAGGTGGCTCAGGTGGGTAACTACAAGTGAGAGAGGCCTAGCCGATTCAAGGAAGCATTACGTTGTGCGTGTGGCGGGCGCAGAGGGCTCTCGCATCATTAACACAGCAAAAATGAAAAATAAGTAATGTCCAAAAAGCACTGAAGCTCTTGTTTTGTTTCACTTAGTTTGGGACAGCAAATGGCACACCTGGTGCATGTCCTTTAGAGACAAATTAACGATCATCAAAAACGTCAAAGTTTAAAGTTTTGATGATCGTTCATTTAAATAATCCTCATGCGCTTTGGTGCTTTTGGGGAATTTATCTGCCTGGCTGGGAACTGTTTCTTTTTTTATTACTCATCATTCACCTCCACAATCTGCACAGCCCAAGGGACATGTGGGATTTAAAGGATGCTGAACTCTCTGACGAGTGATGTAGCCCCATTAAACATGAATGCCTGTATTTACGCGCTAACTGGCTGCCGTGGTGCTGACTGTATGATATCCCACTCCATGTATCAAAAAAAGAATCTTTTTTACTTTGGAATAAATGTCAAATTTATTTACTATTACAAATTCTCCAGCTTCAATGAGTACGTCGAGACCCAAGTCAGCAAATACCATAGCTCTCAACCATTTGTGTTGCAAAGGCGGGTGAAATCACCCGATTTTGGTTTTGGCGGGTGAGACGCCCATTGGAATGAATGGGCGTGCAGGAGGCTTGGAGGGTGAGTCAGCCTTTTACAAGGCGGGTGCCACCCGCCAAAAGCGTGTGAGTTGAGAGCTATGTAATACTCAATGGCCACGGATCATCACTAGACACACAACCACACTCAGTGGGCGGGTAGGTGCCCCAGAGGGTGAGCTATCATTTGGCGCACACATAAGTGGCACTTGCAAGCAGTTTAAGTTAACAGAACAGACCCAGTCGATTAATCACTGCTTATCAGTTTCTTTCTTCAAGCAGAGCATTTGGGGGCAATTTATAGGGATGGGCCATTTAAGAGGCCATTGTTTTGGTCAGAACGTTCGTAAAGGTTCCATCTGAAGATATCAGGCAGCGGATTCGGTGTTATGAGGACAGTGGCACTGGCAACCGTCCCACCGGTAGCACCGGCGGGTTACTGCTGTCTTCGTTATGAGGCCCTCTGTCTGCTACTTAGGACAAAGCCTCACTCCTGATATTGCCAGACCTGCTTATAGATTCCCAATCCAACCTGACACGGTATCCAGTGATAATGCCCCCATGTAAATGGCCACCATGTGGTGACATTTCCCTAAAAATGCACCCTCCAGACAATCAAACACGGTACACCCCGTTTTGGCCCTGCTGTTTCGGCAAAGGCTGTTTTGGCGCACCACTTTGTCCGCAGAGCCCCTTTTGGCATGGCCAAAGTGACATGAAAGGCCAATTCGGAGCAAGCCTTATGACGCGAGAGTCGCTTGGATGCGGCTGACATTTCAGCCAATGTGCAAACTGGGCCTGGCCCTCGTCTCAAAAATGCCTGCCTGTGAATCTTTTAAAAGAAAATGGCATCAACTTTGGCTGAAAGGAAATGTGTTTTTCTTTCGCAAATTGAGGTATTGTGCATTCCCACATGTCACTTTACCCTCCGCAGGCTAATGGCTAATGTGGGCGTTTTAATTGAGCTATCAAAGAGAATACGAAGATTGCAGTATTCAACAAGTGGTACCGGACAAAAGGGGTACAGAAGGTGTTGATATTTTACTAACACACGGCACATCTGTTTACAGGCTGCACCAGTTACTGAGAGGAAGGTTACTGTGTTCAGAATTGGTCCCTGGTTAGTTAAGGGATAAGGGCAGGAATTTTCCGATTTAAACGACAGATGTGCAATCCATGCAGAAGAGGGTGAAAGTGAAGCAGCAAAAAATTAAGAGGTATGCCAATGAGCGCCGGGTGCCAAAATACATACATTTGTGGTGCAGGAGTTGGTTACAGTTAGAGCCCTGCAGAAAGTGTGGAAGGGCCCAACGCAGTTGCTTTTAGAGTGACTGTTTCTGGTTTGTATGTGCGCTTGTGATATGGCTCACGATGGAATATGTCTAAGTGGTCAAGATTAACTCTGGTATAAACCAACATGAGAATGTGCATGTTCAAGCACCAGTTCCTGATTTGGCACACGTGGCTGGGGCATTTTAAAAGCACAAAGATAGAAACACAGCAATTTGCTATGATTTAAGGCAGTATGAGGCTAACATTCTGTGGGGAAATAAAAGAAAGCCAAAGATTGTTGCAGTGACTGCGTCATTTGACCTCCACGTATTACACTCAGCATGTTACTGTATCTTACACTCCTGGTGTATAGCACGCTTGGCTAGGTGCTAGCATGCTCAGCTGGATCCAGGATGCACTGTTCAGTGCTGAAATGTCCCGTGCCCAATGATCCCTGTGCCCTACAGGCTGTAGCCAACAGGGCGTGCCGAATCGTGACCTGCGGACAAACGACAATGCCATAACAGCCAGTGCTGAAACAGCTGCGCCGAAACGTCCTGTCCTCTCCCAGACAATCAAACACTTTCCTGAAATATTCTAGTGCTAGTGGAAAAGCCAGTGCACATGGGCTAATGTGCATAAAGGAAGACATGTTCAGAGTGTAAATATATTATGTGGTGCATTTTAACGTCATTTATGTTAATAGAAAAGGAACTTGCTCCTTTACGTGGAGCAAGACTAACCTCAAACAAAATCTCACAGAATCTGTTGAAAGTTCAACATAGTACATACAGCCAATCGTTGTATCTGCTCTTCATTGTCTTGCATTCCACTTATGGGTTTTGGACTCAAATATATAATGTTGAGGGATATCAGAGTAATACAATTCACATGCAGCATGATTCAAAGTAGACATGAGATCATAACATAAAGTAAATTGAAGTCAAATAAAGTTAAAAATGTACATGAAGAATATTATTCATATAATACATACCAAGAAATATTACAATGAATAATTACATAATACATAAGTGCATTGAAAAAAAGAAATGTTAGAGGAATGGGGCTTAATGAAATGAATTTCTGTTTATATTTTTTTTTTAATGTAAATATTTTCTTAGTGTATGCTGTTAAAGTGGAATCCCTGTTTTGGGCTTTTTCTGAAGATAATTGTATGTTGTTTTTGTAATACACATTTTGTTTGCCTGGAAGATGAACTTGAAGTCTTATTATTGTATGTGCAAGGCTACAGCTCCCTCTTGCAAAAGCAAAAGGAAACATTGAGGCTGAGTACCCCAAAAGGAAATACACCAAATACAGGCTTATAAAGATTCACAGATCTTTATTCTATAACTGTACAGTTTACAAAGAAACAAAGTATCAGATATCTATCTGGCCCTCAGTACATCACAGCAAATACTAGTGTCGGGGGGAAATTCTGCCGGGGTCGGCCGGGCCGTCCGTAGACCTCCGGGCAGGGAGGCCCCAACTCCTCCCGTATATCCCAAAAGAGATAGAGTATGAGACACACGCAAGAAGCAAGGTGACTCTGCTGTTTATTAGACAAAACGGCAGGGATGGGTCAAGGATCGTACGCGTCCGTCCTGACACACACACAATCGTGGGGCTCGCAGGCCCTTTTTACCTTAGTATGACGCGCTACTTGCGTCACCCTAGAAAGTTTAGCAAAAAACCTATTTCCACTCTGGATTGGTTACTTGAGTGGTAGGGTTAGTATAGCATACATATAGAGAACGGTGTTAGTGGTTGAGGGTTAGTCAGGTGATATACTTGGGCTGTCCCTTCAATTTGATACTTGAAAATTGTTACATGAAGACCTCTGAGGATTGGTCAATGTTAATGGCGTCAGTGATAAGAGCCCCATGTTCTGATTGGTCCGCTCGCGAGCCTCCCAGTCTGGGACTATCGCTGTTCCCAGCTCGCGGTGCACCTGTCATTTGCAACAATGTTTTACTATGGGTGGGTGTAAACAATGTGAGGATTTATTCATATGTTGGGAGGTCGACTACTCCCACTGCTACAGATGTCCAATGAGTCTTTTAATTGTATCTGCCTGTGTCTTGGAACGTGGGATTCAGGCGTCTCCTTCCTCCTGGGCTTGGCATCCTGTCAGGTTTGGCTTTGTCACGTGAGGTGGGACCGTGTTTGAGGCAGAATTCAGCACAATTAATATTGTTTTTCCCACTGTGTGCCTGGTTTATCTTGCAGGTGCGACCTTAGCGTCGGCTTGCGGCGTGCGAGATTGCAACATCGTGCCCTTGGCGGTGTGCTTTCGCCGGGCTCATTCTGCAGGGTCAGCAACCGAGCTCTTGCTCATTCAATGTTCATGGAAGCTTTTGCTTGCGGCCTACTTGGGCCTGGTGCATAGGTGGAACCGTTTGATGCAGAGCGCTTTAGGTTACGGTATCATATTGCTCTATCCTCAGTATCGTGTCTCCGTTATATTATTCAATTTGGTACATGGTTCTTAGAAGAAGCGTGAGCAAGCCTTTTTAGATGAGTTCATTATGCGTCTTGCGTTTCTGCATTTTGAGAGCCTATGTGGAAAAATAATAAAGATGTACGTCCGTGGGTATGTCTGTCGCCTACGTCATAGCACTGAGTATGTTCTTCGTGTGGATTGGTGTGGGAATGTCCGGTGTGCATGTTTGCACAGGTGTGCTGATCGTTGGCTAGGTCGTCATGGCATCTCTAACGACGTGTAGGTTTAGTCGAGTTGATCCATGCCGCAGGTGTCGGCATGGGCAGGGCGGGCTGCTGGGCAGGTAGGTGGGCACATCCGTATGTTCCTGTACCAGGGTATTTGGTCGTCTGGTAGATAGGCAAACTCCTCTCATGGCGGGTGTATAGGCCGTGATCCTCTAGGCCAAGCGCGAGAGGGGAAGGGCGGGAGCCTGTTCTTCCATTCTCCCACTTCAGTCCCCCCTCTGGTCGACTTGTCGACCACAAACATATCCTTTTCTTTATCTCCTCTTACTCTCCATATTTTAGTTATTCCTCCCAAATGTCCATAGTGGTTAACATGGTCTTCAAATGACCAATACATATATGCACAGGTTCCTCCAGGAGTGCAATATACCCATTTCCCTATGTAGCTCCTTGGGTTTCTTGGGTTTTCGAGCTTCACAGATGGTGGGTCCAGGTGGTTGGTGATGATCTGGTTGCGCAACTTCTCTCTCTCTTTTATGATTGTGCTTGTGTGGTGGCCGTCATCTGTTGGCATCAAGAGGTGCATACCAACCATTTCGATCATCTCGTCTGTGGTACGTGCCTTCCGGGCCTTCCAAAATCTTATTATTATCAGTGTAGCTCCAGCCAAAATAGTACATCCAACTATAATCTTCAGTCCATCTGACAGCCAAGATGGCATCCATGACCATAATATTGAAAACCAGCTCTCATCCTTTTTCACACCTTTACTTTCATCCATCATTTTTGAGTGCATCTGGGCCAATTGTAAAACTGCTTCTGTCAGTGTACCATTGTCAGCATCGTTGGCAGGGATGAATGTGCAGCATGATTGTCCTATCTTAGCGCAAACTCCTCCTTCCATTGCTGTGAGGAGGTCCAGTACATATCTGTTCTGAAGTGCTACCATCCTCACAGCTCGCAGTTCCTCTTTTATTGCGTTGAATCCATTTACCGTAGAATTAATAGTCATCATTAGTTCCCATCGAGTTATCTGGAGCCATTTTGCGTTTGCGTAAGCCTGTAGTCCTGGATGTATTATCGAGGAGAAGAACATTGCTGCTCTGCTGAATAGTCTGTGTTCTGGTGGAATTGAAGTGAGTGCTGTTTCCGACCTTCCCCATAGGTAATTTCCTGTCAGAGGTTCTCCTTGTCTTTTCTTTCTATTCAGGACAGTATTATTGCCGTCGGTTTTGCTCTCTGGCCCCTTCTGAGGTTGTACAGATCTCTTCTTCCTCTTGTTCCCTTCATCCATTTTGGGGAAGTTCGCCATCTTGACATGTTTCTGGGGTACCACTAGTGATGGTACATTAACGTGCACCATTGTGCATATACCATTCCACAGAGGGGGCAGTGTGTGGTATGCTTTTTCTCCACAGGCCCAGTAATGGTCCATTACTACTGCTGTTCCTGCTACCCCCTCAGGTAACTCCATCACGCTTCCACAGTTGATGTTGTATCCTACGTCCACCTCCCCTTTATGTTGGTAGCATACCTTAGGCGCAGTTAGCGGCAGTATTGTTATTGGGTCTTCATCCTTCTCCATCCACGTGAGCATGGGTACGTACTTGACCCAAGTCATCCAACATCTATGGTTGTGTCCATCAATAGTTGAAATATTTTCTCTTGTTACCATGTTGCTGCCAACCACTCCTATGTCCCATTTGTTGTTCATGTACACCTTCCCTGTTATTATCACCAGTGGTCTTTCCCAACATCCGTTTTTACCAGGGACTTCAGTGGCGTACCAATCACATGGTAGGTACTATATTGTTACTTTCTTTGTTTCTCCTTTTTCAGGACCACCTGTTATGTATCTGAATCCTTCAGCATGTAAACTGCTCTTGTGGTAACTCAAATAAGTCTTGAGGAAGTTGTTTTCATATGGATATGTATCTCGTGTTTTCCACACCAGTTGCACCACTGTCCCTTGAAATCTTCCTTTCGTCTGGAACAGTGGCAGGTATATTATACATCGTGCTATTTTTTCATCTATCTCCGTGGCAACAAATGTTCGATAAGCGCTCATGGCGTATGGGATTAATGAGCAAACGTAGCAGCTGTCTTCTGTTGTCTGCTTACCTATGTGGGTCATGTGTTGGTACCATATGTTGTTTGAGATGTGTGCTGAATCTTGTATGTAGTTGTCAATACCTTTATTATCTGAGTATGTGCTGCGTTTAACTCTATTTTCCTTGTGTGGGATTTTACTAGTACCACCTGACGTAACACCTGTTGCAGCTGGGGGTGGGGGTGTATTAGGTTTGGGTACAGCAATAATATTGATAGCATAGCTGTACTGCCATACAGAGGCAGCCAAGAACCCGGTGATCATTAAAATCCCTATCAATTTTATTACAGATGCTAATTTCACCAGCATTTTGCCCTTACCTTGCTGCAGTCCGGCAGCTTATTCTTGCGACGTTACAGTTGCCCGCCTGAAAATTCTTAATATGCTTGTTATTAGTGTTAGTTGTCGTTTTTAAGCTCTCCCTATCAAGTAGTCATTCAGTGCCCAGGCTAAGAGCTGTTCCCACGCCAATCTAAGCGATCTATCTCTTAGGGCAGGCTAATATGGTTGGAGGTGGGGCATTGAATGTTCTATGGCCAAGAGGAATGCTGTATAGTAGACAGGTACCCTCCTTCTTTTCAGGTACGTTGGCCTTTTTATTTCATATACTAATTGGTGTGACAATTCTTCCAGGTAATTATCGTCTGAGGGTACCATCTACTCCTGGGCAGTGAATTGGTTAGTTATCTACTTTCTTAATAGTACAATAATACGCTGTACCTGCATGTGCGAGAGAAAAGAAAGAGAACATTCAGGTGTTTACATGTGTATATGTGCAAGACAATGTCCTTCAGTTCAGTTATTACTACAATGGGTAGGGGGTCAACGGGCAGAGGGTTTGGGGCTCAACTGGCGGAAGGCTCTTTACTCTTTAATCGTGTAACCATGGGGTGGGCGGTATGGGGATCACCCCTTTCTTTTCTAATAGTTGTCTCTGGAGAATCTGAGGGGTGGCAGGGTATGGGGACACTTAGGCCATTAGTTGTGGTAGAAGTCTCTTCCTCCGTTGGTGACGCTGTTGTTGTTCTTCCAGTGGCCCTGTCGGTGGCGCTGGGGCGGGTCTGGAGTTTGTAGATCTTTACGTCGTGTAGGTGGTTCCAGGAACGTTTGTCCTGTAGGTTTACTGCTCTCGTTGATACCTCCTCTACCAGATGGGGGCCAGTGAAGCGTGGGCTGTTCCACTTTCTGTTGAAATTGCGAAGTAGTACGTGGTCACCTTTAGCAACTTTGCACAGTCTTTCCTTTTCCAATTCTTTATCCGCGTCTTCTTGTTGATCGCTGTTAGACCCGCCCCGCGTGTGCTCGAGCTGTTGAGACACAAACACTACACTAGTAATCAAAGAAGACACATATTGGTACATTTCATCACCAAGGACATCTGCAGTACTCTCGTGATCGGTAAATGCTCTTGATGTTGGCGTTAGGGGAAGGCGCATTTGACGTCCGGTAACCACCTCGTGAGGGGTGAGGTGGTGTGAACCTGGTCTATTCCTTAGCTCAAATAGGGCTAGTGGAAGGCAATACAACCAACTCTTCTTTGTTGTTTGCTGTATTTTTGCAATTGCCTCCTTTAATAGGCCATTCAGGCGTTCACATACACCGTTGGCCTGTGGGTTGTTTGCACATGCAAATTTATGCTTGATGTTCAGTAAGGATGTGATGTGCTGGAACATTTCGTTTGCGAAATGTGGGCAATTATCTGACCGCAGTACCTCGCACACTCCCCACCTGGGGAAGACCTCCCTCACTAGGAATTTAGCTGCTCTGAATGCATCTGGGTGTGAACAGGGCCCTGCTTCAATCCACCTCGAGAATGGGCATACTACTACATTCATATACCTATTTCCTTGACATACGTTGATCATATCAACATAGTCAATATGGAGATGTCGAAAGGGTCCCTCTGGCCGGGGTATAGTACTTCTTATCACCTTCAGAGTGTGACCGGCCGTAAACTGTTGACATGTGAGACAATTGCTGATAAAATTTGACACATGAGAATTTAACTCGGGGCAGAACCAGTCTTCCCTAATTCGTGCTGCAATTACTTCCTTGCCTGTGTGGGCTGGGTGGTGTAGTTGGCTCAGGGCGGTGTTCAATAGTGCCAGTGGCATTACAATCTTTCCAGTGTCACCCTGGCGCCATAGTGCGTCAGTTGGTGACATTGTGCATCCTCTTTTTACCCATATTTATTTTTCTGCCATTGGTGCAGCCGCTTGTAGCTCCATTATCTGTGTGGCTGGGAGATGGGTGTACCCTTCTCTTATCAACATCTCCTTAGCCATTCCCCTCCCTCTCCCTCTCTTTGACTCTGGGGGGTTCCATATCTCACCAAAATATGCAGCATACTTCGCATGTGCGTCTGCTGCTGCATTCCCTTTTGAAATGTGGTCTTCACCATTGGTGTGTGCGGTGCATTTGACCAAAGCTAATTCTTGGGGGTCATTTATTGCTTCAATTAGTTCAGCCAATAGGAGGGCATGTTGCACTGGAGTGCCATCAGCTCTCCTAAACCCTCTTCTTCTCCATTTCGACAGCCCTGAGTGGACAGTGGACGTAACATATGCGCTGTCGGAATATATGGTCACTCGTTTGTCAAAGCTTTCCTTCAACGCCAAGATTAGTGCAATTAATTCTGCTGCTTGAGCGGAATAATGCTGTGGTAGTTGTACACATTTCATTGCCACACACACCGGTACCTCCATCATTTTTACCACTGCTGCCCCAGTCTTCCTTATACCATCCCTTTGGTCGATAGTTGATGAACCATCAATGAACAGGAGCTCACCTCCCTCTAGTGCGTTCTCTTCAATCTTTCTAGTACATGAGTACATTTCAGTTATTTGCGTACAATCGTGGGCATAATCTCCTTCCTCAATTACTTCTGCTAGGAACCTTGCAGGGTTGACCGTGCTACATCTAACAATTGATAGTTCAGCTCTGGATAAGATGATCTCATAACCTGATGCCCTTTGCGTGGTTAGGGTGGACTTAGGTTTATTCAATATTGCAAATAGTGCATGTTCCACAAACAGTGTAGTTAGGCACCCCATGGTGATTGCTGATGCTTTCTCTACCGCAAAAGCAGCTGCGGCGAGACCTTGTTCGCAAGGGAAATGACCTAACATCACAGGATCTAAGTGGCCGCTGTAAAATGCTACTGGTTTGTAGCCCATGCTTGTTTTTTGAGCCAACACTGCTTTCATTACTGCTGAGTCGCAATGTGAAAATATAAAGAATTGTCGCTCATAGTCTGGGGTTGCCAGTACCGGAGTAGTTGATATCGCATCTTTCAGTTCATCAAAAGCCTCTTTCATTTCCATTGTCCACCCCAACTTTTTCTCCCCTTTATTAGCTTCCTTTAACGCCTCAAGCAGGGGTCCTATGTATGAGCTGTAATCAAATACCCATGCTCTACAGTAGTTGCACAGACCCAGGAACTGCTGCAGTTCCCTCACTGTTTGTGGGACTGGCGTTTTTGAAATGGCCTGTGCTCTTTGTGGTGCAATCTTTCTTCCATGTTGGGATATGAGCTGACCAATGTAAAGTACCTGTTCTTGACAGTACTGTAACTTTTCCATGTCTACCTTGTAACCTTTTTCAGCCAATATTGTCAGCATCTTTAATGAGTCCTCTCTGCATGTTCTTTCGTTTGTACTGCAAATTATTATGTCGTCGACATACTGCAACACTGTGCTTTCCACTTCAATGTTACCCAAATCCATCTGTATTACTCTGTTGAAGATTGAGGGTGATTCGCAGTACCCTTGTGGCAATCTGGTGTGTTTCCACTTTCTGTTTCTGTAAGTGAAGCTTGTCAGATCTTGTGAGTCTGGGTGCAATGGTATTGAGAAAAAAGCGTTTTTAAGGTCGATCACTGTAAATCGTGATGCTTCTGCTGGAATGCCACACAATATTGTGGCCGGGTTTGCGGCTATGGGGTATTCTGCTTCTACTATGTTGTTCAAGGGCCTGAGATCCTGTATGAAGCGCCAAGACCCCCCTCTAGCCTTGCGCACTGGGTATACAGCCGTGTTACATGGTGATTCTGAGGGGACCAATATGCCATTATCTATAAGGGCCGTTATGGTTTCATATATGCCCTCATCTGCCTCTTTTGATAGTGGGTACTGTTTCACTCTGGGGAGTATTGCACCTTTTTTCAATTTTATCCTTACTCCCCCTATACTTTTTATGCACCCCACGTCATAGGGGCTAGTAGTCCATAATGATGTGGGTACTTTTGTCATATCCTCCTCAAAGAAGGGAACTGGGGTGGATGTGGGTGCCTCAAGTGCCATTGCAATTTTCTGTGCCACTTGTTTGTACGCCACTCTCAGCCATATTTCCACACTCATCATAAACACCATTTCACCTTCTTCCTTTCCTTCTGAGAACAGCTCCTCATCTGACACCTGGGTGAGTCTACATCCTTCTGCTAGTGCTATCACTGCCCTCCATGCTCTTCCTTCTCTGTCTTGGGCATGTACCGCAATGTAATCAGCTGTTGCTATAATGCTCTCAATGTCCATTGGAACCACCTTTCCTTCTGGTTCATTGACTGGTGTTTCTGGTCTGAACAAATAGGCTGCTGGCCTCCTCCAGATCTTTCCCTCTATCCCTGGCATCCATGCAAATGCCATGTCTGTCCCGTACTGGAAGAGTTCGCCATCTACTGGCTCAGCCCTAACCGCTGTCTGTCCGCAGTATGCTTGCATAATCTGTCGTGCTGTGAGCATGTTAATTCCTGGAGTAGAGCAAATTATGCCGCCCTCCGTAAAGGAGATCGTCATATTCAACTTGTTCATGATGTCTCTCCCCAGTATATTTACTGGTGAGGCACTATAATATAAAAGTGGGACTGACATGTCATAATCTCCTATAGATAAGGGAATGTTATCAGTAAAAGGAACCAACCCTCTAGCCCCAGAGAATCCTTGGGTGTTCATGGCTTCGCCCGACATCTTAAATTTACCTTCCCTTATACAAGACCGGGTCGCCCCGGTGTCAACAAGGAATGATAATTTTTTGTCACCTATCGTTACCTCTATGCGTGGTTCCTCCGCACTATTAGGTGTTACCGACAGGATGGGACACACCAAGGCCGTCTGTGGGCTGTCCTATTGAGGGTACAACGATTGACCATTTCCTGTGTAAGGGTTGTGTCCCACGACCGTCACCCTACCCAGTTGTGTTTGTTGTGCTTGGGGTTGTTGTGTTATCGCTACCTGTTGTTGTGGCAGTGAATATGTCTGTGGCTGTTGTTGTGTTATTAGTTGTTGCTGTTCATTTCCCTGTTGCAACGTCTGCTGTTGCTGTATGCCCTGCTGTTCCTGTGTGGGCCTTGGTTGTCCCTGTTCGCTCAATGATGGTGTTCCTGGTCTTACTCTACACGTGCGTGACATGTGCCCTACTAATCCACAACTCCAACACACCGGTGGTTCCCTACTCTGCCATGGAAAGCTTCCTGTGTTGTCCTGGTATACTGGTTGCCCGGTGGGGTAGGAATTTCTAAGTCCTCCCACCTGCTGTTGTGTGTTATATCCGTATCCTCTCCCTCTCATAATTCCTCCTCTTCCCCTGTTGTAATTATAATACCCAGCTCCTGGCATTGAGTATCCTCCTCCCATGTTGGTCGTGTATGGTTGGAGTGGCGGCACCTGTTGTGTTATAGTCTGTGAGCGTGGTATTTGGGAGGGATCTTGTGCAGCCACTACTTGTGTGGGGCTTTGGGTCATTGTTGTAGGTGTAGTTATTAGTGCCCCTTCCATTGTGTATTTAGTAAGTTTTTTCTGTACTAGTTTTGCCTCTTCCGTTTTCCTGTCCTCTTCCTTTTGTTTCATTTTTCCTTGCCATGTCCTGCAATGATGCACTATTGTCAGTTGTATTTCTGGCCATGCTTTTGCTTCCATTCCCACTACTTTCTTTAGTTGTTTCTGAACTCCTTCTGGGAGCCCTTGTACTAGTATATGATAGAATATTGCTGGTGTTTTATCCCATTGCTCTCTAGTTTCCATGCGCCACTTCTCTTGGATCTCCTGGATATAATCAACAGGATCTTCGTTCTCACGCATCTTGCGTGAGGTAATTGCTCCTATGTCTGATGTGTCTGGGTACTGTACCCTCAGTGCCTGCCATAGTGCATGTCTGCAGTTTGCGAATGGTGCCCCATCGTGCAATGTGTTTGCTATTGTTACCCCAGTTAATCCCGCTCTCTTCCAAATGTCATCCGCTGCATCCCCTAATATCGATATTAGAAGGCCCTTTACATCTCCCACTGCCAGTTTCTGTCCTGCGGTGTGTTTTTCCATTTCATATATCCATTTACCCGCACCTCCACTTAATGATGGGAGCCTGCACTTTATATTTTCTTTGTCTGTATGCTTCCAAGGGACGTACTGTGGTCTAACCCCTCCCCTCTCCAGAAGTGGCATTAAGTTGTGTCTCGTTTTATCCCTTGGGTTCCATAAAATCGAGTCCTCACACCCCTCCTCTTCTTCCCTCTCTCCTACATCGTCAATTTCGTCTGTATTTCCCCTGCTCGTAACTCTTTCTTCTCCATCTTTTCCCCTTCTTCCATCATTTCCTGTATTTAATGTGGGCGTGTGTATTCGCCCTTCCTGCCTGCGTCTAGGGAGGTCTCTAAGCCGACCTGCATAGGGTGTCAATTCGTTTGTGAAGGGCGCAAGTTTGATTGTACGTAATGAGCGTGAGGTGGTTGAGCATGTAGGGTGGGATGGGAGAGGGTGTGATGGTGACGGTGTGGCTTCATGTGTCTGTCTTTCCGCTATCCCTTGCTCTTCCTCCTCACTTCTCTCCAGTTCATCCTTTCTCCTACAGATCCATGGTGAGTCTGTATTGGTCCGGGTGGTGTATAGTTTATCTAGACTTTCTCTTTCACTGTTTCTTCCTTCCTTCTCCATTCCTTCTTCTTCCTCACTACAAAAGTCATTCACAAACGGCAGCCCCCACTCTGTCTTTTTCCCCTTGATTGTTACTGTTTTTAAGTCTATTAGGTCCGGTTCTCCCTTTTCTCCTTTACCAACCGCTCCCCTTTGCGCTGATGTTGTTGCTACTTCTGTGTCTCTATACACATACCCCCTTACTTCACTCTCCCTTCTCCTATCTTCTCTTTCCCCTTCATTTCTCTCCTCCATCTCTCTACCAATTTCCTCCCTCTTCCTTTTTAATTCCTCCATTACTTCACTACTCACCTTTTCCAATATCCTTTCATCCTCTTTCTTCCTTTCCCATCTCACGCTCTCCCTTTCTAATATACTCTCTATCACCCTCCCTTCTTCGTATTTCTTAGTCATTTCTGATAGTAATCTCTTCTTCCACATTGCCATTTCTTTTTCTTTCTCTTCTTCTTCCCTTTTCCTCTCTCGTAGCACTGCTCTTGATACCCTTTCTGCTGCTGCTTTTACCCTTTCAGCTTCTCTCCTTTGCTCCTCAGTTCGTTCCCTTATTTTTTCCAATTCGTTTTTACCTTCTTTCCTTCCCCTCGCTCTCTCTCTTTCCTCCCTCTCGAGCTGTTTGATCATGTCATTCTGCTCATCCCTTAACTCTGCTAGTCGTTCCTCCAAAATCTCTTCCTTTTGTCGTAACAGCTCTTCCCCTCTCATTCCACTCTCCCTGGTATTATCCTCGTCTATTTTCCTTACTACCTCCTTCTCTTCTCCTGTTAAGGAACCTCGTAATTTTAATAGTATCTGCGCAGCTACCCACTCATCGTGTCCTATTTCCACAGTTTGTTCTTCACCAGTCCTCCCCTCACCTGCTGGCATCTTCCTATGAGCCACATATGGTGGCGGGCTGTATGCCGGGTTCGAGTACCCCTCAGCCGCCCTTAACTGTCCTCTTTCTATTTCTCCTAATTCTCTTAAAGTGTACAACCCCCCTCCCTCTGTTTTCACTACCTTTGCTAGGGGTATATCGTTGCTCTGTTCCTTTTTTATTTCATTTTCTTTTGAGTTATTATTCTTTTCTCCTCCCTCTTGTCCATTCCCCGTGTTCTTTGGGTCTTCACTCCCCTTTTTCCCATTCTCTCCTTCCTCCTTAATCTCTTTTTCTTCCGGTATTTCCCCCACAGTGAACATTCCATTTGGTCCTGGTCGGGACCCTTGGAAAATCCTCCATAAGTTAAACACCTCCATGTGGTGTGTCAACTTCTTCCCTTTGTATGTATTATGCAGATGGTTTAATAGTGAATGTTGGGTATATGGATCGAAGCTACCATTAGGCGGATATGGTGTTATCATTTTGTTGTCCGTCCCCTGTGTCCATTCTATGCTATACTTGATCAGTTTCTCCCTATGGGGTGACAGTGTTGTACATATGTGTTGTAGTGGGGTAGTGAGGGTGTTCCCCCACCCTCCCGATCCTGTCCCGTATGACATAGTAGCGCTTCACTTGTTATCCTTCCCCTATTTGGTAGCTATTATCTTACTAACACTTACAATACACAGCCTTATACCTTTACCTGGCCCCGTAAGTTTGGGGACTTGCGATAGTCCGCTAAGGAAAATTATTAAAATATAGTATTTACATTTGTATATTTTCTTCTTTCTTTCTTCCTTTACACAACACCCTTACGGCCCCCTGCGGCCGAGGCGCACGTAGCCCCCTGCGGCTGCGTACCCCTTGTGACGTTCTTATACAGTCGTCCTCTTTTCATTTGCTCCTCCTCCTTCTTCTACACTTGCCGTGGCCGGTGTTCTCCGTGTGCAGCCACCTCCCCCGTTTCGCCTTTCCCCGATCAACTAATTCCCGTTTATCTCCGTTTCCACAGTTCTCTTCCCCACCACTCTCAGAAAGAAAGATGCCTTGTGCTCGGGATATCCTATGAAAGCCCTACTGGTGACGTCACCGATCTCTTCGAGCTACTGGTAAGTTCTTCATATATTCTTTAAGTCCAAAATACACTTGCAATCTACCCCCGTTAACCTCACAGCTGTCTTCCTGTCACTCCTGGAACAAGGTAATCAATAATATAATCGGACTGCGCACACTGCGTCGCCTCGCGTGTGATACGCCCCTCGACAGGAGGGCTTAACCAGCCAATTATCTTCCGTATTGGGCAACTAACTAGCTACCGCCTACAGGGAAACGTCATCTACCTATCGAGTTTCTTGCTCGAACAATAGGGATCCTCATCTACTCATTGATCAATAAATGCCAAATCGTAGGAAACCACACACACACCCTTACACGTAGTCGCGACCTAGGCCAATCAGTGTCTACGAGCGGCCGCACGTGATGTTTTCGTGCTCCACCCCCCTCTCTCGCGTAACGTAGCCGACTGCTCTCGCACTCGTTCGGCTACCATTCATTTCATTGCCAACACTAAATTGTCAAACCTTCGCCGCGCACCTGTGCAACACCTCCCACCTCCCGTATTTAATTCCTCCCCCCTCCCTCACAATTTCACATTGCTTGTTGTGCGTGGCATGCTCACCAAGTTCTCTTGATGCGGGGCCGCTCTACTGCGTGCACCCCTCCAAGCGGCTCGCCACCTCCCCTCGTCTGGACCACGTCTGGACACTCGCCAACCGCGGGCGGGATACTTCTCAACCGGCTCCCGAAGGCCAATATCCGGATTGCGCTGTCCGGTCTTCTCGCAGTTCCGCGATGGTCCTGTAGTCCTCAGAAGGGGGCAACGGCAGAGGGGGCTGCGCCGCCGGGTCTCCTCGCAACGGGAGTACCTGGAAAAAATAAAAATAAAAAAGCAGATCTTAAACAGATCTCAGCAGTGCCTCCAACTAGTCGGGGGGAAATTCTGCCGGGGTCGGCCGGGCCGTCCGTAGACCTCCGGGAGGGAGGCCCCAACTCCTCCCGTATATCCCAAAAGAGATAGAGTATGAGACACACGCAAGAAGCAAGGTGACTCTGCTGTTTATTAGACAAAACGGCAGGGATGGGTCAAGGATCGTACGCGTCCGTCCTGACACACACACAATCGTGGGGCTCGCAGGCCCTTTTTACCTTAGTTTGACGCGCTACTTGCGTCACCTTAGAAAGTTTAGCAAAAAACCTATTTCCACTCTGGATTGGTTACTCGAGTGGTAGGGTTAGTATAGCATACATATAGAGAACGGTGTTAGTGGTTGAGGGTTAGTCAGGTGATATACTTGGGCTGTCCCTCCAATTTGATACATGAAAATAGTTACATGAAGACCTCTGAGGATTGGTCAATGTTAATGGCGTCAGTGATAAGAGCCCCATGTTCTGATTGGTCCGCTCCCGAGCCTCCCAGTCTGGGACTATCGCTGTTCCCAGCTCGCGGTGCACCTGTCATTTGCAACAATGTTTTACTATGGGTAGGTGTAAACAATGTGAGGATTTATTCATATGTTGGGAGGTCGACTACTCCCACTGCTACAGATGTCCAATGAGTCTTTTAATTGTATCTGCCTGTGTCTTGAAACGTGGGATTCAGGCGTCTCCTTCCTCCTGGGCTTGGCATCCTGTCAGGTTTGACTTTGTCACGTGAGGTGGGACCGTGTTTGAGGCAGAATTCAGCACAATTAATATTGTTTTTCCCACTGTGTGCCTGGTTTATCTTGCAGGTGCGACCTTGTCGTCGGCTTGTGGCGTGCGAGATTGCAACATCGTGCCCTTGGCGGTGTGCTTTCGCCGGGCTCATTCTGCAGGGTCAGCAACCGAGCTCTTGCTCATTCAATGTTCATGGAAGCTTTTGCTTGCGGCCTACTTGGGCCTGGTGCATAGGTGGAACCGTTTGATGCAGAGCGCTTTAGGTTACGGTATCATATTGCTCTATCCTCACTATCGTGTCTCCATTATATTCTTCATTATGGTACATGGTTCTTAGAAGACGCGTGAGCAAGCCTTTTTAGATGAGTTCATTATGCGTCTTGCGTTTCTGCATTTTGAGAGCCTATGTGGAAAAATAATAAAGATGCACGTCCGTGGGTATGTCTGTCGCCTACGTCATAGCACTGAGTATGTTCTTCGTGTGGATTGGTGTGGGAATGTCCGGTGTGCATGTTTGCACAGGTGTGCTGATCGTTGGCTAGGTCGTCATGGCATCTCTAACGACGTGTAGGTTTAGTCGAGTTGATCCATGCCGCAGGTGTCGGCATGGGCAGGGCGGGCTGCTGGGCAGGTAGGTGGGCACATCCGTATGTTCCTGTACCAGGGTATTTGGTCGTCTGGTAGATAGGCAAACTCCTCTCGTGGCGGGTGTCTAGGCCGTGATCCTCTAGGCCAAGCACGAGAGGGGAAGGGCGGGAGCCTGTTCTTCCATTCTCCCACTTCACTAGCCTTTTCTTTCGGTGTGAGAAGTGAGAGGTATTGGACGTCTAAACATTTACACTTTTTATACACTTTTGATCATAATGTCCAGCCCCCCTACAGGTTAATAATTCTCGGTCTAGGGTTCGTGCCGAGTTCACTTCTAGTTTGTCCAACTATATTCATATGGATCATTTTCAGTTTGTACATCAACAAGTCACAATGGCAACAGTGAATTTTCGGATTTAACATTAAGTCTTAACAAACATCCTATACAATGTAGTTCAACAAGTGTCCACGTTCAGTATTTAGACAGAATTGTATTTGATGTATGTCCTGTAAGAAGATTCAATTCAACACTACAGCTAAGTCAATGCCTAGTCTGGGATACTGAATGGAACCCTTTATTGATATATCTTTATGTCCAGTTCATGAGTTCTGGATGACTACCCCTATATAACACCCCTCTCTTAGAATCCCCCTGACCCCACTGAGCCCCACTGAGCCAAGAAGTAGTTCTGTTTTGCAAGTTTAAAAGGTTTATTTGAAACAGTGAATAATGTCCTACTAGTGAACTGATTTGGTTACCCAGGAGTAGTATAAGGATGAGGTAGCACACCTGTGAATAGGAACAGAAGAATAAGGTGGTAGAGAATGCTTTATATAAGTTCAGATGGATGCAATGTTGAATGAAAATGCAGTACAGAAAATACTCAATATGATTTCAACAAAACAATGTAATCACTTTTCTCTGGCAATCCACTCCCCCCCCTTATGCAATGTAAGGAAATGAAGAGTAGCACACAGTTCTCAGACATGCAACCAAATGTAATTCAGTTCACCCCAGCAAGCTTAGACTACGGATAGAAGTTGAAACACAGGCCCAAAATGCTTTTATATGTGCTGGCAATGAAGTGAGGAATATGCTGAAAATGGTTTTAATTCCCTTTAGGAGGTTCAGGGTGAGTGAAAGATACTTGGGATGAGCTCAGGCTCCCTTTAACAATGCTCTAGGAGTAACTAGCAGGTTAAATGAGTTTTTGGCAAAGGAAAGCAAGGAAGCTGCTGTTTTCACACGTGGCTGGATTTTTAACCAAATTGCGAATCGCGGCAAAATTCGCGAATGCGTGAATCACGATTACGGCAAAAGCATAAGGAGTCGGTTCCAGGTTCGTTGAAAAGCTAAGATTCTGAGCTTTCAGAGGAAAGTTAAACCAAGTTTCTAGCCCAAACGGTTCCAAAGATATGAACGATTTTGTAAAGGTCATTTTTCGAAATTTAACGTAACTCAAATTGACAGGTGACAGCTTTTAACAATGACAGGTGACAGCTATGCGGCTGCAGAATTGACAACTGACCGTTACGAGGCAGTTCTACTTAGATTAAATAGATTGAATTATATCACTGGAAACTAAGAGATTTGGTTTCACCCCGTCCTAGCTGTACTCACAATGTATTTGGAAAGTCTAGGTCTCACGGATTGGGTCAAGATGGCTTCGGTTCTGGTTTCACCCCAGACGGTCTCTGCGCACAGCGTCTGGTCTCTGCTCTGCTGGTCTGGTTTGACACTGCTCCTGGCCCGGCTCCTAGATCTCTGGGTACAGCGTCTGTGCACAGCTCCTGGATCTTTCTGCACAGCTTTCTCTGGACACAGCGCTGATCTGCACGGCTCCTGGATGCTGCTACCGCTGTTAGGTTTGCTGGATGCTGAGGCCTGCTGAGAAGAGTTCTCAGTTTGTAGGTTTAGGCCCTTGCTTTGAGTTCCGAATCAAGTTTTTTGGAGTTTTAAAGTCTAAGGGCCTCATTACACGGAAGGCGGTGGTCCAGGGTGCTATTAGCACCCTGGACCATGCCGGTAAAATACCGGCACCGCCTTGGCGGAAAGGGGATTTACCGCCCCATTCCAAGGTTGGAGGGGCGGTAAATCCCCTTTCCGCCATTGCCCTTCCCCATTCCCATTTCTGCCCCATAGGGCTCTATGGGACTGGGGAAGGCGCTAATTACGGCACCGCAATTTTGCGGTGCCGTAATTAGCTCCGAGGTCCCTTAGCGGGTTGGTATTTAACGCCTGCAAAAAGCAGGCGTTAAAACTCCAACCCGCTAAGGGACCCCGTAGTACGGCGGTAAGGGTTAACGGTCACCGTTGCCATTAACGGTGACCGTTAACCCTTACCGCCGTCCGTGTAATGAGGCCCTAAGTGTTGGATCTGGTATCTTCTGGATGTTGTGTGGTCCGACAGAGCGCGTTGCAGCAACTGGATTTGAATCTCTCTACCTGTCCCAGCAGTCTCTTTTTATGTGTTTTGAAAATGGGTGTGTGCCTGGGCCTAGCTAAGCCTGCCCCTCTCTACTTGTCATTGGCCCAATTCTCCCCTCTCCCATGTTTGGGGGAAGGAAATGTGAGTCAGAGTGATGCTGTAGGTTTTATGGGTCAGAGGATCCTCCCCTGGTCAGTTTGCCCACAAATATATATTTGATTCAAATACATATTGCACAGATACACAGTTGTTTAAAATTACATGCACCCATCACATATCACATGAGGTATACTCTGTTCAAACTCTGCTCTTCCTGTGGGCTTGCATTCAGAAATGGCAACATTTTGCACTTTTTAACTGGTTTTGCAATATTGGACATTTACCCAAATTTACACACATGTGCGCAAGGAGTATGGACATTAATTGATGAAGTGTCAGATTTTTAACATGCAGACATTTGGAGTGAAACCCTATTTTCTGCTAGCAACCCCCCAGATCATACCACCAGGTCCTAAAACCTCTTAAAATGTGGGCAGAAAAATCACAAGAATTATGGTATCATTTAGATAATTTTGACAAGTCCGCACCATGAGTTATACATCTTTCTTAAAATCATATTCTGGCCAACAGGGGTGTGTCTTCCCAGGTCACATGGTGGAGAAACCAGTCTATCCACTTTCTTTAAACTCAGCCTGTCCTCAGAGGGGCTGCCCCTCCCCGTTTCTGCCAAGAGGAAGCCACTTTTACGACGCCCCCAATATAACTTCTGCCTGAGTCAAGGAAGGGCTTTGTTCAAAAGGAAGCCATTTACGATCCCCCCAATAAACCATCTGCCTGGGCCCAGGACAGGCCTTTGTTCAACTCCCTGTAGCTGCTCCACCCCTAATCTAATCAGAGAGGTGACAACTCCTTTTGGCAAGGGGAAGAGTGGCTGAGCATGTTTTAACTCCTGTGGGGGTAGATGTCAGGCAGAATTCAGTTTCATTAAGCCAGGTTTCAGCTAAATGTCACTTTTTGTCCCCCAGTTTAAGTCTATTACGATTTTAAATACACAATAAATAATTACTTCCTTCAAGTCATTTCAGAGTATAGTTTTACATTGTATCCACCTCTTAGCAAGTCTTTCCTTGGTCTGGTTTTGTTTCATGTGTTCAGTTTTGCACAAAAGTCTGGTGGTTTTAAAACGCCGGCTTTCTGATAGTGGTGAGTATTGGTAATGCATCCATTTTTGGGATTTAAGAAAATGAATTCCCCACAGTTGTAGGTTGCTTTTGGCAATCAGCATTGCCATTCCCAATGGTTTCAGGCTACTGTGTGGGTAGCCCAATGGTGGTTTTAGGCAGTGCCCTCCTGTGCTCACAACCTAGGCAAAAATGGGTGGCAGCCTATTCTTCATGCATTTCCCTGTGCATTTTCTGGGAAGTTCTGGCCATCATGATGTTTTCCATGCCAGTACTGCACAGTTTTCCTATTCTGGCGTACATGTGGGCTTTTTGGCCATCTTGGATTTTCTAAGCCCACAGCACCAAATGTTGCAGCATGATAGCTCAAACGTGGGTCAGGACACCCAACAAAGCGCGGATCGGACTTGTTGGTGCAAGTAGACATGGGACAAGGTCTCTTTACTCAACCCAAACATTCGGCCAATGGACAGTTTAGACATTAACTTGTAGTCAAAGGTTGGGACTGCTAAGTTACAAGCAGGAAACACTGTCCACCATTTTAGAATACAGAACTACTTTGGAATGGAAATCAAAATGGCGGACAGACCTAAGATGGCGGCTAAATCGATCTAAGATCGGAACTTTGCAACGCAGATTTCTTCACAGAGCGACTGGGTTTAGGCCAATTTATAAAATAAGGAGGCACAATATCATATCCCGTTTAACAAACCCTCCTTTTGGCCTAAGCCAAGCGCTAAACTATTTCTAGTCATTTTACGAACAACTCCACGTCTCAATGTCCATAAATCCTGAATCACTATCAGAGATATCAATTGACATGAGATCAGAAACTGAGATTTCCTTCAGCACAAATTCGTTGGATATTTTCTCTGGGACGTATACCATGTGCCTTAATGTACCCAGCGCTTGTGCGCAACATCCTCCTACCATCGAACACATACCAGGAAGACATTGCACACAACAGCAGAAAAACACCAGAATACCTAAAATAATCACTAAGACCGAGAATAGCTTCCATCCCCAAGATCATAGGAGGTCCCAGAACCAAGCACTAAGATCCCAGTTTCCCCCGGGAACATGCACTTCTGAACTGAGAACATGCAGATTTTGAATCGCCCTAAAGATAGTTGGGGAGGAATCTGGACGAAAACACAGCAAGCGGAACCCACTAATTTACATACCCCACCACACTTAGGCAGGATGACATCTAATGCCATCCGGTTCTGAAGTGCTACTAACCTTATTGCTTTCTGTTCTAACATCATAATACGAGTATGCCAGTGGTCCGGTTGATGTTCCTCTCCAGTACTCTCGCTAGTCTCCTGATATCTTCAGAGTTCAGCATTTGTCCCCAAAATGGCACGAAGGATTTAGCTACGTCGCCCAGAATTTGTGCTGAAGTATCCCCATTCTCGTCCCGCCGTGGACAAGCCTTTGAAACTTCTATAGTGCTAGCAATGAATACTCCTTGTAACAGAATCCCTAAATAACAGGTTCCCTGGCAATCCCCGAGTAACCATGCAAATGCTAAATTACCGCAAACAAAGTAGACAGGTTCGCCTACATACAAAGGTCTGTCCTTACTAGTCAAATTCGCAACGTTGGCGCAACCCTTGAAATCACCCATTGACTGAGTACCATTCCTCTGTATGCAAAAAGAAACTGAATTGGGGCTGTGGTTGACAGTATAATAAGGAGGCGTGGCATCCCTATTGCCTATAGGAGGCATCTTGAAAGTGATCAAAGATTGAAAAGGATGGGGCAGTCTGTCTGAAGGCCTAATAGAAGCTACATTAGGCTTGCTCTTATTTGCAAAGAGTGAGCATCCCAGGGGCGTTAGAACACGTTTCTCAAAATCATTCAGGTTAGTTCTATCAAAGTTCCCTGAGACACTATCTTTCCATCGGCCAAAGAATAGTGCCCTTAAAGAAGCATAGCAGGCAGTTGTCAACGGTAAAGGATGAATATACCAACCCAGCCCCTTATACCCGTGTTGCGGTAAATGCGAACAGACCCAACAATTGGACCTATTAAAAATGGCATGTGCAGCATTCATAATGAGTAATAGAGTGTTATTGTGGTAACTCTGTCTGTGTTGAGAGTCTCTAGGAGAAAGAGTGTGCAGGTGCACGAAAGGAGTAGAAACAGTAGGTATATTTTCAGTTTGTAACACATTTTTGAGTGGATGTACTTCTTCTAGATATCAGAATCCTAAAACAATGACTATTGTAAAACCAGTTAACATTATCACAAGAAAACAATATGTTTTCGGGGCCCACACATTCGATCGTTCTTTTTCGTGGCTGGTCACACAGTCTCTTACCTGTTCCGTACGAGCGGGAGCGGTTGCAGGCATTGTTCTTCAAAGGATTTGCACCAAAGTTATTTGCTGGCGATCTCCAGACCGAGCATCTTCTTAGTCCTTTCACAAACCATAGCCAGCAGAATCCCCTTATACACAAATGATCGGGCCAAAAAGGCAAGCACTTTATATGATTTTTCCTTTGATGGCACAGCCGAACTGTGCAGTAAGTCTACTTCCTCGGAGGCAGATCGTACCTTGTGATCCCTGGTACTGAATCATCTGTGAACAACGTGTTGTCACTCCCTGATGGAAGTGACAAATGCAAAGCGAGATCGGATACAAAATCCAGAGCAATTTTTGAAAACGGAACTGTTGGAGAGTGTGGAGATGAAGTGGCTGTTTCTCCAGGCCTCACAGGCTCAGGGAGAGTCTCCGACACACTCTCGATGCTGGTTGCTGCTTCATGATCGTTGGTTACAGCATTGGTGAGGGGTTCTGTATCTTCTGAAGCGTGCGGCAGAGGGTACGGAATTCTCTTGATGTGGGACGCGTGGATCCAGTGCTTCTTGCCTGCAACCAGCACCACCCCCTGTGTGACTAGGAGGACCTGGTGGGGGCCTCTCCAACGAGGTATGAGGCAAGAAGATCGCTCAAATGATTTTGTGAGGACCCAGTCTCCCAGCTGTATGCTCTGACCGGGGCTCTCGTATTTGACAGGTAAAGCCTCTCGCACCTGGTGATAAATCAGATACAGATTTTGAGTTAACTGGCCACAGTAATCAGAAAGAAGTACATTTTCGGCATCTCGTAAAGAACTAGGTTTGGGTAGATTCCAAATGTTAGCTGGCTTACCCATGACCAACTCAAAGGGAGAGTGCCCAGTCTTAGATTGAGGGGTCGTCCTCATGGACAATAACACGATCGGTAAGGCGTCCGGCCATTTTAGTTTAGTGCCGGCACACGTCTTAGCGAGCTTGTTCTTGAGGATGCCGTTGTGTCTTTCCAATAGTTCAGCACTCTGTGCGTGTCTGGCCGAATGGAACCGCTTATCGCTCTGTAATCCCGCGCATATCTGCAGAATTACAGCAGCGATAAAATGTGGACCATTGTCCGGCCAGATGACTCTTGGCAAACCAAACCTTGGAAAATATTCCTTCAGCATGGTCTTTGCCGTGGTCATAGCGGTGTCATCTTTGACGGGAAAAGCTTTGAACCATTTGCTAAAGACACAGATAACAACCAGTACATATTTAAAGTTGTTACAACGCTCCATTCCTATGAAGTCAAAATGGATTACTTCAAAGGGGACAGAAGGTGGGCCAAAACTACCTCTAGGAGTCGATGTGCCCTTTCCCACATTTGCTGTAGACAAATCATACACCCCTGAACGAAGCGCTCAGCTACCTTAGGTATTTTATCATTTACCCACACATTTTGCAACATTTTAGTGACCTTACGAGCACAAATATGGGTGGGACCATGAGCCATAACAACCATCATCATAATAAATGCATCAGGCAGTAACGATTTTCCTTCAACCTTGTCCAACCAACACCCGTCATCGTCCAATTTCGCCAAACCCTCAGCCCACTTCTTAGATTCCTCTAATGTGGCATCGGCTCGAATGTTCTTTATGGATTCGATACCCTCATCCAAAGTACAGGCATTTGTGGCTTCCCTTGAAGTATAAACTTCTGAAGAGAGATCAGTGGCAGTCTGTTTGGCTATCTGGTCAGCGAAAGCGTTCCCCTTTCCTACATTATCTACAATCTTCTGATGTGCTGCGCATTTTATAATCGCTAGCTGAGTAGGGAGTGCAAGTGCTGAGAGTAACCGTACTATCAAGGAGCCATGCTGGATTTTAGTGCCATGTGAGGTCAAGAACCCTTGTTCTGCCCAAAGTCTACCGAAGTTGTGAACCACCCTAAAGGCATACTGACTGTCAGTATATATGTTTACGATAAGCCCTTCAGAAAGTTCACAAGCTCGGGTCAATGCTGTAATCTCTGCGGCCTGCGCGGAGTTATGCGTGATTCTTTTGGTCTCCACGACCGTGCTCAATGTGGTGATTGCATAAGCAGCTGTGGATGTACCATCCGGGAGTTTGAAACAGGAGCCATCACAAAACAGCTCCTCTTGTGGATTTTTCAAAGGAATGTCTCTTAGATCGATTATGCCTCTGGTCTCTTATTCTGTAGTGTAAAGGCAGTCATGTGACTCTTCGTCACTGCAAGCAGCACCTTGCGGGAAAGGTAAAAGTTCAGCCGGATTAAGGACTCAACACCTCTTTATTTGGATGTGCAGTGCAAACAAGATCAATTCATATCTCGTTAATCGTGCGGAGGTGAGGGGTGAGGTGTTGCGTTTGTGTTCTGTTTAATAGAACATCTACAGTGTGAGGTACCATCATGGTTAAAGCACGGCCTAGGACCATTCCTTCGCTCTGTTTTACGGATGCAGCAGCAGCAGCAACAGCTCTCAAACATCTTGGCAAAGTGCATGCTACAGGATCAAGGGCGGAAGAAAAGTAGCCGCACGGCCTATTCTTCCCTCCGTGTTCCTGCGTTAATACAGCCAAAGCACATCCATCACATTCATGCACATACAACACAAAGGCCTTTTCATAGTTTGGTGTACCCAAAACTGGTGCCGAGCACAATGCTGTCTTGAGCAGATTAAATGATTGCTGGTGTTCCAAGTTCCACGGCAATGGCGAAGAAATGTCCTTCTTCATCAGAGCCAACATTGGTTTAATCACTAAGGAGAAGTTCAGGATCCACTGTCTACAGTAAGAAGCCATTCCTATCAAGGTTCTAACTTCCTTATATGTATTTGCGACAGACATGCTACAAATGATTTTTATCCATTCAGGTGTCAACCTTCTTCCCTACTTTGACAGGACATAGCCTAAATAGGCGACCTCCTGTCGACAATATTGACATTTTTTAAGCAAACCTTTGTGTCCATGTTTTGCTAAGTGGATAAGCAACAACACGGTGCTCTCCTTACAGGCACTCTCTGAGTCAGCAGCTAAGAGTAGGTCGTATACATACTGAAGCAGCGTGCAAGTAGTGGGAAACTCGAGTGTGTCGAGCTGCTCTATCAAAGCCCTACTGTAGATGCTGGGACTTTCCGTGTAACTTTGCGGTGCACGGGTAAAGGTAAACGAGCATCCCCCTAAGGTGAACGTGAACAAGTATCTACTGTCCTTATGTATAGGGATACTAAAGAAGGCGTTCTTTAGATCCACAACACTAAAGTGAGTAGCTGAAGCTGGAATCATGGTTAATATTGTTGTTACATCAGGCACAATGGGAAATTGTGGAGCAACAATCGTATTGATAGCACGTAAATCAATAATGAAATGAAAGGGAATTGCATTATCGCCTTTTTTGATCACGGGCAAAATCGGACTATTGCACAAACTACCTGCAATTTCCTCGATCACCCCTCGATGCACAAAATCGGAGACTATGCATTTCAAAGCTTGCTCACCATCGACCGAAATTTTATACTGGGGAATACGTGGTAACTTCACTCCATGTTTCAAAATAATCTGAACGGGCTCAATTTGCAAAACACTGACATCATTATTGTCAATTGCCCACAAACACTCCTGAACAACACTAAATTCCGGCGGCAAAGGTCTGGTTAAGAATTGAGAGACAGAAAGTTGCTGTGGTGAAATCGTCAAATGCACTCCATCAGAAGAACAATGAATTACCACATTTAATTCCTTCAACAGATTCAACCCCAACAAATTCTCTCCACAATTTGTGGTCAAAAGGAATGTACAGTGGTCCATAAATGGACCCAAAGAAATAGGTACCGGCGACAAAACCGGACAGACAACTGGTGTGCCGGAAAACCCTACAGTAACATTGGTTTGCCCTGACAGTGGAATATTTGGAACCCGTGAATGGTCAATGGAACACTTCTGTGCCCCTGTATCTATCAAGAATAGATGTTTCCTATTTTCCACTATCATCTCAACGTAGGGACCTTTCTGATTAACGGGAATAGGCATCGGTTCCAAACCCTGCTTTGGCCAATCCTAGCGAAACAGAATGTCGTCGAAAGGAAGTTCTTCAGCGACGTAAGTGGCAGAAGGATGATCAAAAATGTTTCTGTTATCCACACTTGGTGCCTGATTGTCCTGTGAAAAAGGTTGCTGTGAATCCTGTGAAAACTGACTTCTACCAGGACCCCCTGCACCTGGGCGGCCTCTGGATTGTCTACCCATATTCCCAAATGTGTTATTTGACTTCTGCTGGAGGATTGGGCATTGTGCACGTCAATGACCCTCTTGTCTGCAATAAGCAAACTGGTTTATGTTTACAGGATCCAATGGCACATTTCCCTGTGGAACGTACTGACCCCTAAATTGCGAATGACCCCCTCTAGGGCCTCTAACAATTTTCTGCAATAATACTTTTGTCTTTAAGTCACCTTTTCTCTTTTCAACTCTTTCCTTTTCGTTATTGACACGATTCTCATAGTACTGAGCCATATGCAGTACTTCTGACTGAGACTTCGCTTGCCAAACGCTCTCTGAGGACATCATTTGTGACTGGATGTCAGGCAGCAATCCACGCACAAATTTGGCCACAAATAGCCATTTCCCAGACTTTGTGGTTAAATCTTTCCCACTGTAATCTGAAAATACTTGTTCGAACCGATTAAAGAACTCGGTAGCACCCCCAGACTTCCCTTGGACACAGGCAGTAAAGTTGCCCCAAATAATCCTTCTTTCAGGAATTACAGTTTTCAATTTCGTAACTATTCTATCAGGCAAAGTTAGTATTACCTGTGGTGGTCTCTCACCAGCTGGCCTTTCTCTATCGAGTCTAGCCATATTATTCCATGAATCTCCTAACCCTGGTACATCATCTTCAGTCCTAATCTACTTCCATAACTCAACAGGCAGGAGAATGGGAAATAACAAATCAATATCACTTAAGGTGAATACTGACGACTGCAAAACAGACTGTATTTCTTTGTAGAACCCTGTCGGATTCTTCCTAATATTGGGAATAAATTGTTTAATGGTGTTCACTTCCTGTCTCGAGAACGGGACATGAATGAACTGCGACACATAATGTGCAGGAATATCTTGAACAACTGCACCTGTTGCAGGATCAGTGGGAATCTCGACTTTTGAGACAAATGTCGGAGGAACCTCTCTCATAGGCAACTGAGAAGTAGGCAACTCAAAATGCTTACTAAGCAATAGAGCTAGATTGAGCGCTAAAGCAGTCGAAGAAGTGTCAAATGAAAAAGCCCTCTTATAAATACCCAATAACTCTGCGGGACAACAAATCTTTCTTTTTACGCATTCATCCTGTAGGTACTCTACCATTACCTGTATCACTTTCCTCTGCATTTCTGGCGTATACTGACTATACGTGTCATATACTTCAACGGGAGTTATCGACATGTCTGAGATCCACCTAATCGCATCTTTCGTACAAATTTGTGTTTCCTCATTTATCGACTTACGACAAGGAAAGAACCGTTTCTGTACAAATATAGCGACCAAACTATCACCATCTATTTCATCATTCCTTAACCTTTCCAGCTCCCTTCTATACACAAAAACCCTCTCAACATGCTCTTGTAATTTCTCCGCAGTATCCATAGAGAATGCTAAAGCATTTAGATCCCTTTACCCTTGTGGGAGAGCTATATCATTTAGCCTGTTCCACATTACACATAAATGAATTCCTAACCCTTCAATAAAAACGTTTTTCTCAGGAAAATTGTCCAAATTACAGAGAGTGGCAAGAACAACAGCTTGTTCACCCCTCTCCAGGCAATGCTTAGCCCATGCAGTCAATTCATGATTTCTCTCTGAAGACACAGTATTACAAGTTACAACCCTCGATCCCACTCCCCGATCTACTACAAGCGGTGTAGAACCACTTGGAAGAGGGAGAGTAGGCAAATTTTGTACAATCGGAAACAGAGGTACTATCACTGGCGCGGCATGCAAACCCATCGGACCCATAACAGCAGGCAAAGGTGGAGGAGCAGGTGGAGGAGCGATGACAAGAGGAGGAACAACAGCCGGAGGAAGAGGAACATTAAGAGGATCAATAGGTGGAGCAGGAAGAGCTACAGGAGGAGGAATAAAAGTAGGAAGAGGAACATACGGAGGTGGCACAGTGGCACCAGGCCTTCGTTCATTTAAAGGTTTGTTGATGAGCTCATTGGATACATGAAAATCTTTAGAAGGGTACATTTTATGGATACCAAGTGAAAAATCCCTATCCATATTCCTAACAGACTCAGACTGTTTATTCTGGTCATATAACAACGCTTTTTCGGCATTCGTCATATGACGGCGCGCATGCTTTTCTCTACTCTTCAGCTGTTGCATAGCTTCTTTCTTCCAATTCTGTAATACATCGAATGCTGCAGGTCTAGCCTTTTTCTTCAATAGTATGGATTCTAAGTATTCAATACGAGGAATTTCAAAACTACCATTGATTGGCAACTGAAATTCGGAAGCATGTCTAGTTTGTCTGTGCCAAATATCATTAAATACTATACTACCAATGCCATGCTTACAGTACATAGTACACGCCGGCGACCCCTCCATTGGTGCCAGTCGGCCAAATTCCAAAGATTGTCTATCACTGCGGAATAATGCCCTGAAGCAGGCAGACAATTTCCCAGGCATATTAGAATAATAGTGTTACCTGGTCAGTAATTGCACTTGCAAGTGTAATGCGCCAAAACAAATTATCGGGTCATGACTCACCTGATCAAATCCTAAGGAGGTCCGATCGGATTACAAAGTTCTAACTAAGGTCCCACATGGTAGGTGATTTCAGCAAATCTGCCCACCTCAATATATGGACCCTTCGTCAAGATGCTGCCTCGTTCCGTGTGCTCACCGTCCAGGGATCGGGTCGTGCAGCGCTGCTGAGGTGTCGCTTCTCATCCAAGAAAGGGGCCCCCTTTTACACTGTCCGATCCCGGTCCAATAGCCGCATCAACCTTCAACGAGCTGGCATTAATCTTGAGGGATCTATTCGGGCGCCATCTGTAAAAGCAAAAGGAAATATCGAGGCTGAGTACCCCAAAAGGAAATACACCAAACACGGGCTTATAAAGATTCACAGATCTTTATTTTATAACTGTACAGTTTACAAAGAAACAAAGTATCAGATAGCTATCTAGCCCTCAGTACATCACAGCAAATACCAGCCCTTTCGGTGTGAGAAGTGAGAGGTACTGGACGTCTAAACATTTACATTTTTTATACAGTTTTGATCATAATGTCCAGCCCCCCTACAGGTTAATAATTCTCGGTCTAGGGTTCGTGCTGAATTCACTTTTAGTTTGTTCAACTATATGCATATGGATCATTTTCAGTTTGTACAGGAACAAGTCACAATGGCAACAGTGTATCTTCGGATTTAACATTAAGTCTTAACAAACGTCCTATACAATGTAGTTCAACAAGTGTCCACGTTCAGTATTTAGACAGCATTGTATTTGATGTATGTCCATGGATCGGACTTGTTGGCGCAAGTAATCCTCTGTCCATGAGTCAGACATGGGAAAAGGTCTCTTTACTCAACCCAAACATTCGGCCAACGGACAGTTTAGACATTATCTTGTATTCAAAGGTCGGGACGGCTAAGTTACAAGCGGGAAACACTGTCTACCATTTTAGAACACAGAACTACTTTGGAATGGAAATCAAAATGGCAGACAGACCTAAAATGGTGGCTAACTGTCATGATGCCTACCTCCAAGGAGCCAGGTCCGACCCAGCAACCCCAGAGGCAGGCATCATTTCCCCCAGGGGAGTGCCAGCGGGCCCAAGCTGGGGCCCTTTGGACGCAGTCCTGGCGCCTTAGGCGCCAGGCTCATGTTGGACCTCTGTCCTGGCGCCTTAGGCGCCAGGCTCATAAAGCTAGGCATGTGTTCAAGTGTTTTGATGTGCACTTACCTGATGCAGACCATGCTGCCACATCCAAGCCCTCTTGAGGCCTGAATAGGAACTACTTTACCTGTGGTACTACTTTCCACCCGGGTGTGGTCGGGGAAGGATACATACCTGATCGGAGGAAGGATACACACTTGGAACTTCTTCCAAAGCTATTTAAACCACACCCGATCAGCAACTCATGCTTCGCGTTGTTCTGCTCCTCGCAGCTGGACGCTCACCGTGTCAGCTCCTGCATCTGGACTTCAGCCACGCCTGTCAGCATCCTGGGTCACCTGCAAAGGGAGACAAGAGACCTACCAGCTAATCTGCACCACGGAGACATCACCGACGATCCTGAAAGGGAAGACATCATTTTTAAAAGCATTTCGTTACGATCGCGGCAGCGCTGCATTTCACTCACCTTTCCTGGGTTCCTCCATCTTCAGCAGCGATCATCGGGATACACAGCCACTTCCCAGAGCCTAGAGAAAAAGACAAGAATAAGAGGTGAGAGAAGGAAGGGAATAGGAAAAGCTCAGTTTCCTTCTAAGACTTACCTGTTGGGTCATTCCCATTTAATTTCGGGTCTTGCTGCTTCCAAGCAGGACCCCGGCCCTTATGGGGAAAAAAGACAAAGACATTAGATGAGCGAATGCAAAAACATTACCTGAGCGCTCATCTAGGACTTACCAGATCTTTACTGGAACTGCACGTTTCACTTCGGGTCGGCGCCATATCTCCAGCATTCCGAACCCCGGCCCCTATGGGGAAAAGACATCAACATCAGCGCTTTGTTGCAAGAAGTCTCCAAAGGAATCATCATTCATCACCTGAAAAAAGACAATGGACATTATTATTTACAGCTTGAACTTTTGAACTTGCAACAGAACTTTTACAGCGCCTTACCAGTATAATCAAGCTTACCTGAACTCCCATCCAACCTCAATCCAGTGAAGTAACTGGGTTCAACGCGCCCCTGCGTCAGAAGCAGGATGGAGAGCTCGTCCTTTCAGACCCTAAGGTGAGACTTCACAAGGAATCGTGGAAGGGTATCGTGGAGGGTTGGAAGAGAGTGGGAGGCTTGAGCATAACTCAGTCAGTAGGGAATACTCCCTTTTCACGCACAGGGGAATATTCCTGCGAGCCGGAGAAGCCAGAGTAGAGAGCCCTTCCTGTCCATCTTCAGAGTCCTGCGCTTCACCATTGAAGAAGCATCAGCACTCGAAGCCAGACCTGCGCCTCCGTGGGAATCAGGTGAGCGTTACACTAACTCGATCTAAGATCGGAACTTTGCAACACAGATTTCTTCACAGAGCGACTGGGCTTAGGCCAATTTATACAATAAGGAGGCGCAATATCATATCCCGTTTAACACTCTAGCAGTGGTAAGCAGGCGCATGGTATTTACAGTCTACTGTAATAACCCAGCGTAAGCGTCTCTCTCTATCAAGGTGTCCAAAATGTATGTTGTTACTGTGTTTAGTGTCTACTGTAATACCCCCATTTAGGCATCTCCCACTCTATCCAGGCATCCCAAATCTTGGTGTTACTATGTTTACTGTCTACTATTGTACCCCCATTTGGGCGCTCCCCCCCCAAATCCAGGTGTCCCAAAACCCATTGCTACTGCATTCTCTTTTGTGCCCCCACTCTAAGCGCTTCTCCCTCTGACCAGGTGTCCCAAGGCCAGGTGAGTATACATCTACTGTTGTACCCCAGTTGGACGTGTTCCCCTCTACTCAGTTCCAAAACCAATTGCTACTGCATTTTCTGTTGTGCCCCATTTAGGATTTTCTCCCTCTGACCATGGGTCCTAAAGCCAGGTGCATATAGATATACTGTAGCACCCCAGTTGGATGAGCCCCCCTCTATTCAAGTGTCCCAAATCTAGGTGTTTCTGTTCTACAATTACCTGTCTAACCACCACCCCTACTCTGCACTGTCCATACGTGCGTGACCTCCTAATTTAGGATGCATCATTCCCACAGGATAGACACCTGCCACACACTGCCCAAATCATAGCCGCACGCTAGCGCGCCAGCATGTCTGATGAGACCCACCACACCCCAACCCAACCGTCTCCAACGCACAGCCCAACCTCTCAACCTTCCATCTCGTCCCACAGCCCACCACCCTCCAAAACTCCAAAGTACACATCCCTCCTTATTGACTGTTGAACCTCCTTCCCCCCCATATGCTAAATCCTCCACATAAATCTTGTTGCGCCCAATCGAGACTGGCACGATGGAGAGCAGGAGTTGAAAAGACTGACCCTCATGGCATACTCCTAAAAGTCCATCATTAATGTCTATCTGAATGTCACCGTCTTGGCCTAGGGCCCTCAACCCAATCTCCAACTTTTCGATAGGCATCTCCCATGTCTTATCAACTTCCTTCCTTCTTCCGCTACTCCTACTAGCACCACTCTGGCTGCTCTGTCACCTCCTTGTTCCACCACCTCTCTGACTACTATGCCACCTCCTGCTACCACCTCTGCCCACTCTCAGGCCCCTCTAACACTTCAGCTGCGTGTACCTCAAGCCTATAACCCACCCAGGAAGTCTTTCAAATGTGGCAAACTGCTCCACGTCGCTATTGTCAACTTTCGCTCTGCTGCTAAGCAGTCCTCTGATATCTGTCACTGCCTCAAAGTACTTGACCTGGATGTCCTTGCTTTCACCGAGACATGGTTCACGGCCAGCTCTGTCACACGTTTTGACACTCTCTTCCCTGATTGTTATAAGATCCTCTCCAACCCATGAACCATCCAACCCAGAGGTGGAGTAGCTCTGATCATTCTGGAGTGGATCCCTGCTTTTGTCAGGCCTACTCCTCCTTTGAATGCCTGGTCTGCAGGTTCTTTATATCTCCTGGTCTCTCTCAGACTGAGGCCACCATCTACAGGTGGCCTCTCAGAGTGGGCTGACCTCTCCTCTTTGCTCCTTGCGTCTACCTCTTAACTCCTCCTCCTAAAAGACCCCAACATCCACCTGGATGCTTTTAATCCCTCCTCTGGGCACTTCTGCAAACTCTGTGACACTCTATCTCTCTCCATTCTACCCTCTTGTCTGACACACTCTACCAGACACACCTCTCACCCCCCCCTGTCTTTGACTGACCACTTCTGCTTTCCTCGCACCTGAAACTCTCTGTCCCTCAGGCAAAACCCACCACAGCACTACCACCTACATTCACGGTCATGAAGCGTGTGTCATTGGATTCCTTTGTCTCTACTTTCTCTGCTCCTCCTACTCCTGCAGCTGACTCACACTCTGACACATCCCTCCCTGCATCTTTCTATCTCCAACACTCTGGACATTCTTGCCCCTGTCATGAGAATCCATTTGAAGCCTACCTCCAAGTGTAAGTCTTGGTATGACTCTTGGTATGACTCTGACCTCGCCACTCTGAAATGCAAGTGCAGGGTGGCTGAAAGGAAGTGGAGGGGTTGGGTACATCCTCTGTTAAACTGTCCTCCTGCCATCTCCAAAGGCAATACAGACTCTCTGTCCGGTCCAAAAAGAGAGTCCACATCCAAGCCTGCATCTCTGCAGCCTCTAACAACATGGCTGAACTCTTTAAAATCTGCAAGGAGTTGGCCAATCATTCTGCAGTCCCAACTCTCTTGTTCCCTACCAGAACCTCTGTATGGCTCTGGCTTCTCACTTCACCACTAAAAGTCATGGAATCCTGTCCTTGCTCTAGTCTTCCTCTCCCTCTACCGCCCTCGGCTCCCCTTCTGCCACCCCCCTCCTCCTCCTTTCTCCTCTTTCTCTCTGACAACACCTGACAATGTTTCTAGACAAGTCTGATCTATGAATGTGTTAACCAAACAGGTGCCCCCCTGCTCCTCTAGAACCGTCAAGGACCACATTGACACCCTCTCTCCAGTCTTGGCCGATTTCTGCAATCACTGTTTCTGCTGATCTTACCTGTGTGGCAAACTATCGCCCGATCTCTATCACTCCTTTCCTGGGCAAACTCCTGGAAAAGCTGGCCATCTCCCAGCTTACTCACCACACTGAATCTGTTGGCTGTCTCCATGACCATCAGTCTGGCTTCAGAGCAGCCAGAGGCACGGAAACTGCTCCCCTGAACACCTGTGGAGATCTGCTCTCTAATCTTGACTCCAGCCTTCCTTCCATCCTCATCCTCCTTGATCTTTCCTCTGCTTTTGACACAGTGAATCACACCATCCTGATCAATTGACTCTGTGAGAACGTGGGCATCACGGATCAGGTCCTGGAGTGGTTGACCTCCTTCCTCCTGGACCGACCCTCCCAGGTTCAACTTAGGTCCTTTCTCTCCACCACCTCTCTCACCACATGTGGTTTTCCACAGGGCTTCATCCTCTCATCCTGACTCTTCAATGTCTACTTGGCTCCTTTGGCTCACCTGATCTCTACCTTCTCCTCTAACTTTCAGTGTTATGCGGATAACACTCAGCATTCTTTTAGGCTCCCCTCAGCCTCATCTTCTCTCTCACTCATTCCTGACTGTCTATCCACGATGATTCAAGATTGGTGTCCCTCTAACGATCTCTGCCTTAATGCCAGTATGACAGAGATCCTTGTCATTGGGACCCCTGCTCCCGCTTTCCCTCTCTCACTCTTGCCGCCCTCCTTGGGCCCTTTTTCTTTGCCTTCCTGTGAGGCAAAAAACCTTGGTGTCATCTTCAACTCTTCAGAGGTATTCTTCCTTTTCTCACTTTCCCCCAGAAGCTCACTGTCTCTAAAGCCCTGGTTATCTCTAGGCTGGACTACTGCAACAGGCTCCTTCTCAATCTGCCTTCCTCTACTCTCCGCCCTCTGCAACTAATCCAGAACAGGACTGCAAGACCTATCCTTGCCCTCAAGCCCAGGGACCATATCTATCCAGCCCTGAAATCTCTCCACTCTCTCCCGGTGGTGGCAAGGATTCATTTCAAGACCCTCTGCATCATCCACAATGCTTTCTGGGGTTGGGGCCCACACTATATCCAACTCTCTCTTCCAAAATACCTTCCTTCTCAAGCCCTTTGCCCAGCCACCTCCAACTCTCTGAGGATCAGACGCTTCTCCAGGTAGAGAGTGGGGGGTAGATATCTCTCCCCTGCAGGTGCCTTCCTCTGGAATGACCTCCCTGCCCCTCTCAAACTTGAGTCAGACCGCCTGAAGTTCTGGAAACAGCTCAAGACCTCCATTTTCTACTCCGCTTTCTCTCTCTCCCTCCCCTGCTGACCTACCTGTCTGCTTTGCCGACTGGTGGCTTGGCTACCCTCAGACTCTCACTGAGTAACAGGCTTCTCCATGATCAGTCCCCCCTGTACTGCCCCTGGATCTACCGTGCACTTAGGGGATGTAACTGTAACCCCTACATTACCATGCCTCCTTTCACTTAGCTAGAGCTGCGCTGCCCTGGATGCACTTACTCAGTCCATTCTGCACTGTTTGAAATTTCCCCTTCCCTCTCTCCCTTTCCCCTGCACTTTGCGTTGGCGCACTTGCACAATCTGAATGACAGATGGCCTAGTAAGATCCTTTGTCTTGTCCTCCCTCTGTCTTCCCTCCCTTGTCTTGTTGCGCCTAGAAACACTTGTGTACAGGCGCGTTATAAATGACATATCATATCATATCATACTGCACCACCCAGCGACCCAGGTAAGCTAAGCTTCCCATCCGTCTCCCCACTAGCTACCCACCTGCACCCTCTACCGAACAACATAGCCCCCCAGACCCCCAACTCACGTTTCACATCTCTCAGTGCAGCAAAAGCATCCCTGGCAAAAATCTAAACCTTCACAGCCCCCCACCCCACTCTCACCCACACCCCATGGGCCACCAGACGGTCAAGGAAAGGCTCAGACCTAGGCCACCTCAGGCCCCACATAGCTCCCCATACCCGGATCCCAAACATGCCACCTCACTCTAGGGCCCAAGCCACCCCTCTGGCACGCAACCCAGTCCTAGACCTATTCCCTTCTTCGCCCGTACCCCTACTCCAAATCCACCCCCTACATCCTCCCCCATCCCCTCCCCCACCCAACTTTTCCCCCTACCCACCTCGACCAACCCCATCCCATAATGCCCTCACCTGGTCATACCATCCCCCAAACCCCCACCACTTCCACCTCCTCCACTCCCGGTTCTCCTACAATCCCCAGGTCAACAAATTCCACATCTTTGACCTTATCACAGAAGGAAAACCCAGATGTCCTTTTCATCACAGAGGCCTTGTTTGCTAATGATTATGAGCCCTTTGTGGACAAGGCCTTCCCACCCGGCTACAACCTTGTTCGGAACAAATCGGGAAGGGGTAGAGGCCTTGCGATATTACACAAACACTAATTTCTACTACTAATTAAGGACACCTCAGCCGCCACCATATACTTTGAATCCCTTTGGGTAAAATTCCAACTCTCACCCTCCGCCTCGCACTGCTTCCTACTCATTTAAGCCCCCCTGGCTACAACAAAAACTTTGCAGACACCCTCTGCGATGCTATGACAACTTATCTCAACCTACATCCAACATTTACCATCCTGGGTGATTTAACATCTGTTTGACTCCACTCCAAAACCCTATGACCTGATCTCTCACAGACAACCTAGAAGGCTTCAACCTCACACAAAGCATCTCCACGCCCACCCACACTGAAGGCCACACACTCAATGCAATTTTATGTAACCTCAAACATCATATCCACACTGCCTCCACGCCCTGTATCATGGACAGATCACTCAGCAATCTTCTTCTACGTACCACTCACAACCACGGCCCATGCTCAAGGCCATGCCCCAACCACCACTGACCTCCACACCTCTCACTCCACTCTGGAGCAAAGTCGTCATCACCCCAGATCTTGCCAACTCCATCCTCACCTCACTCCCAGTACTGGCTTCAGCTGGCGCCTCACATCTGCCGGCAATGAATTACCTCAAGGCACACCAGTTCTTCCTGAACCAAGCCCCGTCTCTTGGCGCTGTGCACCGGCCCCCTCTCGTCACATTGTTTCAGTGAATTGGTGCTTCACTGCAACGTCCGCTGGACTCCCTTTGTCTTCAATACTGCACCTCTATTCAGGCCTTTGTATTGAAGGAAAGGTCTTTAGGCCCCCCTCCCCCTACACTCCTCACCTACGTGAAGCTTATGACTCGCCGGCAGCCATCTATGCTCCTGGGCCTGGGATGCAGGATGGCTGCAGGCCGAAGCATGAGACTGCACGACTCATCTTGTAGCATGGTACAGACTCCATTTTGTGACACACTTGGACTCCATTTTGAGTACACTAACTCGGGCCCCACTTGACCGCGCACAGCGAGCCTGCACTTCTCCCAGCCTCCTCCCAATGGCGGCTTCGGTGAAGGCCTGTTCTCACAAGCAACTAGGCGCGAACAAGTAACAGAACAAACACTGTATCATTTACCTTCCGCAGTACATCATTGCCCTGGTGGTGACCGGACTTTAAATTGGGATCTGGGAAAAAACAAACCTGTTCCTATCAAACATGCCTTGACCCCCCGCAGATCCCCACATCCATGATATATGTTGTACATAAACCCCAACCCTGTTCCCCGTTTTGAAGTGTCAGACATGAATGTTAAGCCCATGTGCCACCCAGTTTTATCCATGCTGCTAAGCCATTTGCGAGGAGGCTCAAAATCCATAATGTTGATTGTTCATATTAAAATGGAACGACCATTGCCCATCCCAGAACACCTACATGTACAATTGTCAAACATATGTAAAGGTCATTGCTACCGCATGATATTTAAAGGGCAATGTACGAAATCCCCATGCATGATATGATTTCAACATACACGAGTCATCTAACGTAATAAGCCCCACCTTTTGTCAATGAAATGTCGTTTGAAGCAATTGTTTTAACCCTTGAGCATGCACATCAGTCTGATCATAAGTATAATGTTGTAACCTGTCACTGATGTTGACGTATACACCAACATGGTTCTACCTCACGTTCTACGCTAGCTTTCCCCATGTGCCCCCATAACAAAATGAAGAACTGTGAATGATGTGATGCTAACAAAAGCTTTTTATTGATTCTGTGAACACAATACTCATGAACCATGAAGAAGGATAATACAAATAATGCCCATAAGCTCACACGATCATTGATATATCTATAGATGTATGCATAGACGTAGACATACAATTGTATTGGCACACCTCAGTTTTCCATCTTTATAATGATGTGCATGCTACTTGATAATGTAGACATGCGAAAAAGTTACAAGGCCATCTCCCCCTTCCTCTAGAGAGCCGTGTATTCAACTCCCACCCTCCTCCCTCCAAGGCCCGGCTGGGGCTTGAAGGTCCCGGGTTTACTGATGTTAGAATAATACAGCTACACCTCCCTGCATTCCTGTTGGCCCCGCACTGAATATTTGCCTTCCCCCATTCCCACTGCCACCCAATGCCACCATAAAATCACTGTGTACCACCTTGCCCTGGTTAAGAAGAATTACGAGCAACACGGCCCCACATCCCGCCGCCTCTTGATGTGCCAGCTATGTGCCCCTCTGACCCAATGGTATTTCAGTTCACCCTAACCTCGACAGGCCATGGAGGTGGTTATTCTCTCTTATACTAACATACCGTAAAAATGTCTCTTACGACATCTAACAGAGTAGGATGATAAAGGTACCCTAACCCGTGCCCCCTGATAAGACACCTGGACTCATGATACTGGGCCCTTTGTTAACAACGGTTTTATGATGATGTATTAAGGAAGCCCAGAGTTGTGCACTGTTTCTCTCTGTCTCTTTTATGGTATTCGATTAATGAATTGTAGGATTTATATGATAGATTGAAATAGAAGTTAGTAATGGATGTGAATGCGTGGCCACAAGGGCAAGATGTTAGTGCAGCTGTAATGTATCCACACGGACAGCTCGTGACCTGATACTCCACCCCGATGATCCCAGCTGACCCATGCACTCTGCGATGCCACCAGGTGGATCTCCGCCAATCATGGAGCACCACACCTACAGTATACATAGTAGCTAGTCTTCACCACCCAATCCCCATGACTATGTGCCCCCTATAGCTTACCTCATCCATGACATATTTTTTGTAATGTGTTTCTATTGTCGGGCAGAGCGCTCTCAGAGTTTGCAGAGTCCTCTGCATGCCCTATATTGGTTTAGATAAAGCCTTTTATATCTCACACGCACTTGGTCTTGGTCTCCTTCCCCGCTGGGGCGTGTCCATTATTGACTCCCATTGTAGAGTTTAACAGCCTTTTGGGGGACTCTCACTTTAACCTTCCCACCTCAGGCAACGAGGTTCCGTTGCATCTGTGGCTCCGATGCGTTTCTCCTGGTGGTCTCCAAAAGTCAGGGTGCTGCGGCTTCCTCTGGTCAGGTAAAGTTGCAGTCCCCGTTCCGCAACTTCACCCGTGTATCCACTGTCCTTCAGGTCTCGGCCGCCATCTTTACGACCCTCACCATGGTACTACTTCTCACTTGGCAGTGCGCACAATTTTCAGTCTTTGTGACTGAAGCCACGCAGTGCAGAGCTTCACTAGCACTTCCAGCTGCCTGCCATCTATTTTCAGGCTATTTTAGCGTCAATAAGTCTTTGTTTGCTGCATATCAGTAAACAGATCTTCAGGAGCTCATGGAGAGTGCATCCGCCTTACATGGCCTCTAGCCACGCCCCCACACAACCAACGCATCCTTAACCCCACAAACTCACAAGGATGCACCTTCGTTTTGGCTCCTGGATCATGAGTCCAATATCTGCCTCCTATCTAACCAATCCTGCCCACGGTCAGGCTACCATATTAGCACCTACACCATCCCCATCCCAAACACACTCATTGAAAAGTTCACTAAAGCCTATACCCCTCACCATTGTCTGCAGCACTCATAACCTTACCAGTGTCCACCCCTGCCCTTTACTTAATCATCCTCTTCCCCTTCTCCTTAACACTGCTGCCTTTGTGGACCATTACAACTCGCAAGTTATTTTTATTTTTATTTATTTCGAATGTGTATGGTGCCAATACAGTAAAAAGTGTTTCCAGGTGCCATAAAACAAAAAGGGGAGGAGGGGGCAGAGAACAAATCTACAATAACGGTCCTACTAGGCCTTCAGGCATCCAGATTGTGTAAGTGCAGTGCCAAGAAATGCAGGGGCAGGGCACAATTCAGGGTGGAAGGGATGGGAAAGGGGGAGGAGGGGAAGTGCAAGAGGGAGGGGGCCCAGGGGCTGGGCAAGTGCACGGGGAAACAAGGGGAAAGGGTAATAGCGCAAGGAAGGGCAAGAACCAGATTCAATGGTTAGTCAGGGAAAGGGTACCAGAGGGCAAATGCTAGTTATAGAGTTGCTGGCGTAGACTGATTTGAAGAGGACCTGTCCCCTTTAAGACTCATAAGGGATAAGGCAACCAATCGCAGCGGCAGGGGGGGAGAAGAAAAGATGAGAAGAAAAGGAAAGTTTTGAGAAGCTTCTGAAACTTAAGGCGATCCAGCTCAAGTCTGAGAGGGGGAGGGAGGCCATCTACCCCCCACACTCTCTTCTTGGAGAAACGTATGATCTGCAGAGAGTTGGAGCTAGAGGACCAAGCGACCCTAGCAGGGAGGTGTTTAGGGAGAGACAATTGGATGTAGCAAGGTCCCAGACCCCAGAAAGCATTGTGGATGATACAGAGGGTCTTGAATTTGATCGTTGCATTCACCGGGAGCCAGTGGAGAGATTTTCCAATTCTGGATTAGTTGAAGAGGACAGAGAGGGGAAAGGGGCGGATTAAGGAAGAGTCTGTTTCAACAGTCCATCATGGAGAGGATCAGAGCTCTGTAAACATTGGGCCTCATTTTAAGTGTGCAGGTCTGAAACAACGGTGCCGGTAAGCTTACCAGCACCGTTCTTTCCAGACCGGCACACTACAACTGGAACGGCACCTGCCAGCAGAGTTTTCACGGAAGCAACGGCACCGTTATTCACAGTGCCAGTGCTTCCGTGGTCCCCACTCCTATAGAGTCCTATGAGACTCTATGGGAATGGGGACTTATAATTTACTGGCGCCTGACATTCCCGGGCCGCCAGGGTTGTAATCCCACAGCGTTACTGGGAAGTCAGGTGCCAGTAAATCATTACGGTCTGGTGGCAACCCACCGGTATCACTGGCCCGGTTACCGCCGGGCCTGTAATGAGGCCTATTGAGTTTCTGGGGGAAGGTGAGGAAAGGGGGAATGCATCTGAGGAGGCGAAGCTGAAAGTGAGCCTTCTTGGCAAGGTCAGCAATATGAGGTAAGAAGAAGAGAGAAGAATGGAAGATGACACCCTGTTTTCTTACCTCACACAAGGGTGAGGAGAGAGGGCCCAAGGAGGGTGGCCAGATAGTGGGAGGGAAGGAGGGAGCAGGAGTCCCAATGAGGAGGATCTTGGTCTAACTGGCATAAAGACCTAGATCGTTAGCCGCACACCATGCATGAATAACAGTCAGACAATCGGAAATGATAGAGGAAGGAGAGGAGTTAGAGGAGGGAAGCTTAAATGAGATCTGTGTGTTATCAGCATAACACTGGGAATGAAGAGAGAAGGTGGAGATTAAGTGGGCAAGAGAGGCAAGGTAGATGTTGAAAAGGGACACAGAGAAGATAGAGCTCTGAGGGATGCCACAAGTAGAGTGTGAGGTGGAGGAGAGAAAAGGGCCCAGTTGAACCTGGGAGGGCTGATCAGAAATGAAGGAGGTCAACCAATCTAGTGCCCTGTCCATGATGTCTAAGGTATCATAGAGCCGATGTATGAGGGTGGCATGATTAACCATGTTGAAGTCAGAGGACAGATCGAGGACAGAGGGAGAGTTGGAGTCGAGGTTTGAGAGCAGGTCTTCACGGGTGTTCAGAAGAGCGGTTTCTATGCCCCTGGCTGCTCTGTAGCCAGATGGGTGGTTGTGGAGACAGCCAACAGATTCAGTGTGATGGATTAGTTAGGATATGACCAACTTCTCCAAGAGTCTGCCCAAGCAGAGGTTATTGGAGATAGGGCTGTAGTTAGTCGGGCAGGAGGGGTATGCAGAAGGCTTTTTTGGGATGGGGTGCACAGGGGAGTGCTTGAGGGCAAGAACGAACAAGTGGTAAAGGAGTGGTTTCAGAACTCTGCCAAGGATGGAGTGAGAGAAGCAATGTTGTCTTTAATAGTTCTAGAGGAACAGGAAAGAAGCTGTTTGGAGGAGAGTTTCATAGAGCAGACTGTCTTGGTGACCTCCTCTGGTGTTATGGGTGAGAAGGAAGAGAGTAGGCAGGGAGGAAAGAGGTGGGCCAAGGGAGGCCTGCAAGCAGATGGAGGAGGGAGAGGGGTAGAGGAGAGTGAGGACAGGATGTCCAGAGATTTGCTTGTGAAGTAGGAGGCAAAAGCCATGAGGAGGGCCTGGGAAGGAAGAGGAGAAGTGGAGACGGCAGTAGAATTGTCAAGTTCCTTACAGATTTTGAAAAGTTTGGCCGCATTGTTGGTAGCCTTAGAGATGCGGGCTTGGATATGAGCCCACTTCTTGGAACGGATGGAGAGCCTGTATTGCTGTTGGATCAGCTTGTCAGAGGATGTGCTAGAAGCCAACCACCACCATTCTGCAACCCTGCACTTGCGTTTCAGTGAGGCTAGGTTGGAATCATACCAACTATTGCACTTGGAGGCAGACTTCATGCAGATTCTCATGGCTGGGGCAAGGGTGTCAAGGGTGTTGGAGATGAAGAACTGGAGATTAGCAAGGGCTGAGTCAGTGGGAGAGTCAATAGAAGGGATTGGAGGGGGAATGAAAGAGGTGGAAAAATCAACTACTGATATCGCTCCATCGGTTGAATGACGCCGAACGAGACTGGCAGTGCAGGCAGAGACTTAGCCGAGGAGCCCAGGAGCTCCAGGTGAGAGGAGAGGACAGCAAGGTCAGACCAGGAGAGAAGTGTAGTGAGAGGTTTAGAGAAATAGGTGTTCACTGAGATTAGCGCATCCAAGATGTGCCCGGCTGAGTGGGTCTGGCCAGAGGGAAGAATGGTGAGGGAAAGAGAGTCACATAGGTTGCAGAAGAGGTGGCAGCACCAGGAGAGTCAAGAGGAATTTTAAAGGAGGAGAAGCTTAGAGGTAGAGGTCAGGAGAGAAGAGGTGAGGTTGGCCCAATCCGAAATGGACCATCCCAGTGGTCCTGTAGATGTTGGTGAGAGTAAGTGAAAGGGTAGGAGAGATGCAAAGCTTGCAGACAAGGCAGTCAAAGAAAGTGCATGATTGAGTGGGTATGATAGAAGCAGGAACCCAATCAGGGAAGACAAGGGTCACTCCACCTCCTGACCGGTAAGTCCTGAGCTTGGAGAGTATCTTGGAGCCCTCAGAAAGGAGATTGTCAAAAGCAGTGACATAGCTGGCATTGAACCATGTCTCAGTGAGAGTGAGGACGTCAATGTCAAAGTCTTTAAGGAGTTGACAAATGTCAGAGGAGTATTTGATAGCAGATCGAGAGTTGAGGGTAGCTAAGTGAAGCTGGTTGCCATCTATGAAGGTCTTCCAAAGTGGGGTACAGGGACGAGGTACACCTTTCGGTGTGGGGGTGAAGAGGACAGAGAAGTGGAAGATGGAGGAGTAGCAGGAGAAGGGAGGAAGTTAATGAGAGATGGAAGACACCTATCGAGAAGGAGGAGGGTGGGCTGAGAACCCTGGGCCATGATAGTGCTATTCAGGTAGACATTAATGATGCATCAGGATGATGGGAAGTGTGCCAAGAGCACTTCCCATCTGGTTCCACCATTAATGGTCAAAAGCAGGCAAATCAGTCGACTCCCTGGCTCCACTCAATGATTGCAAAGCCAAAAATATCAGACACCACAACAAGTGGTTCACCACTGATCTGCATGCAACAGATGCAAAAAAGAGGGCAGTCGAAGTCGCCTAGCAGAAAGACCCTACTACAGCAAACAAAGCCTTCTTTTCTTCTCAAAAGCCTGTGCATGCCAAGTGCACGGTATTGTGCACCGCAGGTCTGCAGAGCACGCTGCCCGTTGCACGTCCACAATGTGCTACAATGCCCATCGATGTTCGACTCTGCTGTGATAAAATCTACATGCCGAATCCTCTGCAGAAAAGCCCGCACAGGCCAAGGGCGCACTGTTGTGCACTGCAGGTCCAAAGAGCATGCTGCTCATTCCACATCCACTGCGTGCTACACTACGTATTGACCCTCAACTCTGCTGCAATAAAATCTACGTGCTGAGCCCTCTAAGGCAAAGCCAGCGCAGGCACGCTCAACTCCGCTGTGATGAAACCTTCATGCTGAACCCTCTGTGGCAAAGCCCACACAGGCCAAGGGTGCAGTGTTGTGTGACGCAGGTCTGCAGAGCACGCTGCTCGTTCTTCATCCACTATGTGCTACAATATGCACTATGCTCGACTCTGCTGCAATAAAACCCATGTGCCGGACCCTCTGCGGCAAAGCAGGCGCAGGGCAATGGCATGGTGTTGGGTGCCGCAGGTCTGAAGAGCATGCTGCTCGTTCCACGTCCAATATGTGTTACACTATGCATCAATGCTCGACTCCGCTGTGATAAACCCTACGTGCTGAACCCTCTGCAGTAAACCCTGCACAGGCCAAGGACTCTGTGCTCTGTGCCACAGGTACCCACAGCATGCTGCGCATTCCACGCCCACTATGTGCTACACTATGCATTGATGCTTGACTCTGCTGCAGTAAACCCTACATGCCGAATCCTCTGCGGCAAAGCCTCTGCAGGCCAAGGACACTCTATTGCATGCCGCAGGTCCACAGAGCACACTGCTCGTTCCACGTCTACTACGTGCTACACTACGCATCAATGCTCAACTGCACTGCCATAAAACCTACATGCCAAACTCTCTGTGGCAAAGCCTGTGCAGACCAAGGGTGCTGTGTTGTGTGTTGCAGGTCCTCAGAGCACACTGCTTGTTCCAAATCCACTACATGCTAAACTACACATTGACGCTTGACTCCGCTGCGATAAAACCTACCTGCCGAACCCTCTGCAGAAAAGCCTGCACAGGCCAAGGACGCTGTGAATGTGCCGCAGGTCCGCACAGCACGCTGTGCATTCCACGTCCATTACGTGCTACACTATGCATCGATGCTTGACTCTGCTGCAATAAAATCTACATGCCAAACCCCCTGCGGCAAACCCAGTGCAGGCCAAGGGTGTGCTGTTGTGCGCCGCAGGTCTGCAGAGCACGCTGCTCGTTCCACATCCTCTATTTGCTGCACTACGGATCAATGCTCGACTTTGCTGTGATAAAACCTAAGGCAGAACCCTATACGGAAAAGCCTGAACAGGGCAGGGGTGCTGTGTTGTGCGTCGCTGGTCCGCAGAGCACGCAGCTCATTCCACATCATGTACATGTTACACTATACATTGACGCTTAACTCTACTGCGATAAAACCTATGTGCCGTACCCTCTGTGGCAAAGTCAGCACAGGCCAAGGGTGCACTGTTGTGTGCCACAGGTCTGCAGAACACGCTGCTCATTCCACATCCATGTTTAAAAGTTGGTAAGGCAGGCGCTCTGTTACCAGTCATTAGCTTCTCCTCCAAACGCACATTTTCATGACTCAATCAATCTTCAGGGAGGCTGAGTTTCTTTGCTTTTTCAGGTGTGTCTGCATTTCTTTTTCAGGTATGGCAAGTTAATTGACTCTGAGGATTCTGGTACTTGTATTTTTCGCACTTGATTTTACTGGCAGGTGACTGCAAGCAACTCCCTTCATAGCACAAATCTTCCTCTTGATGAGGGGAGGGGGAAAGCCATGGTTGTGGCTCTCCTTTGGAAGGCATGATGGCCCTGCTGCTGCTGCCTTTGAGCCCGGGACTCCTGGAACAATGTTTAAAAGTTGGTAAGGCAGGCGATCTGTTACCAGTCATTAGCTTGACCTCCAAACGCACGTTTTCATGACTCCATCAATCTTCAGGGAGGCTGAGTGTCTTTGCTTTTTCAGGTGTGTCAGCATTTCTTTTTCAGGTGTGGCAAGTTAATTGACACAGGCCAAGGGTGTAGTGTTGTGCGCTGCAGATCCGCAGAGCACGCTGCTCATTCCACATCCACTACGTGCTGCGCTATAAATCGATGGTCAATTCCGCTATCATAAAACCTGCGTGCTGAACCCTCTGAAGCAAAGCCCATGCAGGCCAAGGGCGCGATGTTGTGCGCAGCAAGTGTTAGGTGCTACATATTGGAGCCGCCTGTTATGCCCCTCACCTCTCAATTTCGGCTGAACCACATCACTGTGGACTTGTAACGACCCAAAACAGACTTGAGGCCACAGCCGGAAACTCAAGAACTACTACTACACCCTCCACGGAAGTTCAATCCACACCAAGGTTGCCCACTCAACTTGACCTGCAGGTAAGCGCCCCGTGCCTCACCCCTCAGCACCTCGCTGCTCCTCCTATGCTCCCCAAGACCACCCCTCCTTTCCCACCAGCAGCTCGACACTCTTGGCTCTGCCATTGCCATGCTCCCCTTAATCCTTATGAGGAACAGCCTCCTCAGGCTGCGCACTTGGCTCACTGCATGCACCCCACATCATGCATCGCAATCAATCGGCCCACCACAAACTCACAGTCAAGGCCCCTCGAAACCCAAAATCATTGACTCAGCCATTGCCGCACACCCGCTGATCATTACGAGGAACAGCCTCCTCAGGCTGCGCACTTGGCTCACTGCATGCGCCCCACACCATGCATCGCATTCAAGCGTCCCACCGTAAATCCACAGTTACAGCCCCTCGCAATGGAAAATCCTTCACTCTCCCATAGTTATGTACCTGCCGATCTTTATGAAGAAAATGTTGCTCACATTTCGCACCCAGTTCATCCCACGCCTCCCTCTCCACGCTTCACAACCATTCCGAATTCCGCAAACACAGACGAGCGCCAGTCTCATCCGCAAAGCCATCAACTGCATGCTAATCAACGCACTGGCTCATGCAGCTGAAATCCTTGACCTCATAACCTTTAACAATCTTGACTTGCTTGACATCACAGGACTTGGCTGCAGGCCCAGCCCTCTTCATTTCCACCCCCCAGATTTACCATCCTAAGATGCTACAGATCCTTGAAAATAGGAAGCGTTGTCGTCCTCATCTTTAAAAACACCCTCATCATCAGAGTCATGCCAACCAATGTCATCCCAAATTGTGAATCTCTACTCACCAAGATCTCCATGTCGCCCACCGATTCCACCACACTCCTCCTCCTCCCAACTGGCCCCGACCTCACCTTCGAAGACAACTTAATGCCAAGTATCTTCATTTCCATTAAACCCAAATCTTAAGCAAGCATAGCCTTGGCACTTAACCATGCTGGCTTCTCACAATGCTCTCTCTAGAGCCCACCCATGACGAAGGCTGCACCTTGGACTGGCTATGCGACCTCAATTGTAACATCCTCATGCCATTCACCTCCTCCTGACCATGGTCAGACCATCACTTTATTGCCTTCAGATTCCCCCAATCAGAAGTCCCCAGACCAGCTCACCCTGCCAAATCTGAATGTGCACAAAAAACCTCAACCCGATCAACATCGCACCACTACTTACCACCCTGGTGCACTCCCCCACCTTTGGTAATAGACCCAGCAGCACTGGTTGACCTCTATATGCAATCTATTGCACAAGCAGTCAACACGCTTGCCCCTCTCAAACTCAGGAAAGCCAAACCCTAACTAAAACAAAACGCCTGGTTCACTCCAGAACTCCTTGAAATCCACACCAATAAGCACGCTGTCAAACTAGCTTGAATAAAAGAACCCTCCCCCGCATCCAACGCCCTCTCTTCCTCACTTGCCAAAATCTACAAAAAGAAAATCCACACTGCCAAAGCCAATAGCTACAATTCCAGAATTAGTAATACCTCATCCAACTCCCGGGAACTTTTCACAATTCTCTAGGAACTAGAATCCTCCTCCTGCTGAGCCAGACCTGACAGTAGACAGCACCTGGCTGGAAAAAATGCAAGATGCCCTAACTGCAAAGGTCAGTTGCCTGAACAACAGATAAATAATTGCCAAACAACTTACTATGCTCACCAAACCATCACCACCTACCGCACCCAGCCCCTTACTGATGCACTCCAGCACCCTGTTCAGCTTCCATCCTGTCTCTGACATGGACGTCACCATGATTGTCAAGTGCCTCAAACCATCACGCTGCAAAGGTGATATTTGCCCAGCCCAATCATGAAAGACTGTGCTGAGACACTCATACCTCTCTTCACAGCCATCATGATGTATGTTTCTCCACCAAATCAGTGCCAACTTCCTCGAATGAAGCATGGGTCCTACCGCTCCTTAAGAAACCCTCCCTAGAACCTTCCATCCTGACAAACTACCACCCCATTACCACGGTCCTCTATCGCCTGAAGATCCTGGATTGTGTTGCCTTTATCCAGGTCCAACAGTATCTTGAGGAAAACAATATCCTGGGCACTCGCCAATCAGGAATCCGCCCCAAACACGGTACCAAAACTGCCCTACTAGACTTGAAAATACAAATCGATGCACTCAAAGACACTGGAAAACCTCCCCTCCTAATGATGCTAACCTCTCAGCAGCATTCAATTTTGTAGACCACCAAATCCTCTGCTCTCAACTTGCTTCAATAGCGAACTTCTCGCATCAGCCTCCCATTGGGTGAAGTCCTTCCAAGTTGACAGATCCTCTCCTGTCTTCATCGACTGCTCCATTGAACCTATTCCTTTTACCTGCGGAGTCCCCCAAGGCTCCAGGCACTCCCATACCGTTTACAACATTTACAGAAAACCCCTCTATGACTATCTTGACCTACTAGGCATTGCATAGACAAATTACGCGGATGACGCGCAGCTCTTTATCCCTCTCTCCAGATCACAAGCCCATGACTCAGCAACCATAAACAATGCCTGCGAGATCATTCAATATTGGATGGCTTCCCACCTACTCTGTCTCAACGATGACAAAACTGAAATCCTCATTGTCGGCTCAACCTCTACACATCTCAACAGTGATCCAGCATACATGGAATTGCCATTCATCCCCACCTCTACCACTGCCAAAACTCTTGGCATTTACCTGGATGCCAACCTCAATCTCTCACGTCAAGTGAACTCAATCGCTTCAGCCGCGGCTTACACAGTCAAACTGCTTCATGCCAGCAAGCCATTCCTCTCCACTCCCAACAGCTTAACAATAGCAAGAGCTATCACTGCAGCCAAGCTCGACTATTGTAGTGCATTATTTACTGGTACCTCTGAACGCAACCTGATCAAACTACAGACAATCTCCAAATCTGACCATATATCGGAAGCCAGGAGAGCTGAACACTGACTGCTTATCCGGGAAAGGATTAAATTGAAGACATTGTCCCATGTCCACCAATGTCTCTCCAACACTGCCCTGACTTACCTATCATGATGGATAGAGAAATATGCCCCTGCCTGTCCTCTGAGATCATCAAGCACTCTCCTCAGGAAGACCCCCAACTTCAACTGCCTCTCAGTAGGGTGCAAGAGCTTCCCAGGCATGGCAGCCAAACTTTGGAACAATCTTCCACTAGCTCTCAGAAAAGAACAGGCCTACTGGACCTTTTGCAGAAACTTAAAGAAGTGGCTGTTCAACTGGCTGTATTCCTCCAAAGATTATTTAATCCCTTCACTACATTGTCCCGCTCCCCACCCACTTTTTTCTCTCATTTTCCCAATGTAACATGTAACTTTGCTACTTTGTACCTCTTTTTTCGTAATGTAACAAGTAACTTCGTATCCTAATGTAACTAGCGCCAGGATACCTGAGGGTTTTGTACGCTGTAACAAATGCAACATTACATAAATAAATAAATAAATATCAATCTCTCTGAATTACAAGCACACCATTCACACTATCAAAGCTGCCACCTACAAAGAGAGAATCGTAAATGTATCCTCTAGTTCCTGAGAACTGTTTGCGATCCTCCGTGAGCTAGAAACCCCCATTGCTCCCCCATCCTCTGTTGTGAACGATAACCTCTGGAGTAGTAATATCCAAGATGCCTTTACTGGGAAAATCACACAACTGCAAGCCAAAATTAACACCAAACTTCCCCGCACACCTGATGCCCTGCCACCCATCCATGAGCTCAGAACAACAGCTGGCATACATTTTTTCAACTTCCAACCCATCTCTGATTCTGACCTTGCCACTGTATTCAAAGGGCACAAACCTTTATGGTGTAAAGGTGACATCTACCCAGTATCCCTTGTAAAGGAGTGTGCAGGACCCCTGCTTCCACACATCACTGCCATCGGTAATTCCTCCTTCTCATCTTGCTCTGTCCCATCTACCCATAAAAAGAATTCTGGATGACCCCTTTGCTAAAGAAAACCCAAAAAACTTTCTCGACCCAGCAACTCCCACAAACTACCTGCCCATAACCACCAACCCCTTCCTCTTGAAAATCATAGACAGTGGCCTCCCTCCAAATTCAAGATTCCCTCGAAACACACCACATTCTGAGCAGACAGCAATCCAGTTTCTGCCCCAGAATGGAACTGAAACAGCCCTCTTGGACCTTAATAACCAACTTGATGAGACGTGAATGATTCCGTAAATCTCTCTCTCCTCCTACTCCAAGACCTTTCTGCTGCCCTCGACCTCGACAACCACCTGATTCTTTGCCACCACATCACATCCTCTGCTCACTTCTACCCTGACGACACCAAATGGATTTCATCCTTCCTGGCCAATATAACCTCCCGAGTCTTCACCAGCGATGATATCGCCCCTCTGACACCAATCTCCTGTGGTGTTCCTCAAGGCTCTTGTGTCTCACCCACCCTCTAAAATGTCTACACAAAGGCCCTATTTGACCACCTCGACTCTCTGGTTATCGCCTACGCAAAGTATGTCAGTTATACCCAAATAGTCATCCCCCTCTTGGGTTACTACTCACCGGACACCCTTAAAGTGAACACTATCTATGAAACGATCCAAACTTGGATGGCCTGACACAGCCTATGCCTGAATGATGAAAAAACAGAGTTACTTCTCATTGGATCTCCAGCCCACCTTGCCAAACTTGACAATGCCTTCAATTTCGTCATCATCAATGGCCACAAACGTACGTCATCACGCTGCAACACGATGACCTGATCTATAATGGGTGAGGGGCCCACGTGTCTGCTACCATGGTAACAGGTGTTGTGCCCTGGGGATGCAGATGCGCGGATCCATCACTGCACGCAACCTGAAGAGTGACAGAAAGCTGTCCTCACCTATACTACCATCATAGGCTGCACATTGTTAACCAAGAAAGACAAGATGCTGACAGAATCTGTTACACCTAGCAAGATAGTAAATAGATAGCCACACATGGCTATATTATTCATTGAAGCATATGTCTCACTTTACTTGCAGCACTTCAACTAACAATAGGGAACGCCTATCAGCGCTTTCAACAGGATCGAGGGATCAGGCATTATTTTGAACCTCAATTAAGGTAAAGAGGATTAATTACGTCTCAGTTTCAGAGAACTGTATTTTCTTGCAGTTACGCTGAATGCATCCCAGTACTGAGAGCATTTGTATAATTTTTCTCACGGGTATTCTTGCGGTCTCGTATGGAATACGCGAGATAACAGAGCCTTGCTCTAACACCACAGTTGTCTTCAGTTATCCCAATTAGTGCCATTGTGAGTCATATTTTACCATGTTTCAGGTTTCTGTAAAATTAGCTCAGGTTTAATCACTGAATTCTTTACACCTCAAGACTTCAATCTAATAGGCGGGCATCTTAGACGATGCCACACCTCATGCCAACTAAACAGGTAGGATTTAGCAGATGATAACATGGAGTTTTTCTAAAACGTTTGTAGTTATGTTTGTTAGCATAATCATGTTATAAGCAAACTATTCTTATGAAAATGTATGGTGCCATGTATTGACAGACCCCGCTCTGAAGAAGGACGTTAGTCCGAAATGCATCGGCAAGAGTCTCTACACACAGACTCTGAAAATTAAAAAAGAAGATTGCAATCTTATGGACTATGAGAATTTCATATTTTCTATTGATCTAAGTATCCTATGAATATGTCGTAACATGCAGTAATTTTGACTACACTTCAGGCGTTTCCAGGTCTAGTGATTGTTTCACTAGACACCTACTGTTTCACAAAATCCCTGTCACCTCTTGTGTGAAAACTTAGGGTGTATACTTAGACGCTACACTCAACATGTCACACGTTAATCACATTGCTTCCTCCGCAGCCTATGCCACAAAGCTAATCAATGCAAGCAAACCATTACTTTGCCCCGCGAATCACCTCTCAGTCGCACAAGCCCTCACTGGATCGAAACTGGATATTGTAACATGCTACTCTGTGACATTACTGAAAAAACCTAAACAAACTCCAAGTTATACAAATTCATCTTTGGTACAAACCTGTACTACACAGTAAAGTGATAGCGATGGCTGAGCAGCCAGACTTATCTCACAAGTAAAGTGAGCAGTATGAATAGTTAAACAAAGGACAGCAATTACTATGGTTCAAACAAACACTGACTCAAAGTTTCTGAGTAAAAGAATATACATTTATTTACACATCAGTTGTAAAAAAATTCACTAAAGTAAAGCAGTAGAAAAATCACACTCTTAATATACTACAAACCACCTTATAGATTCTGGACAAGTTAAGCTCAAAATTAAGTGTGAGCAAAATGGCACTCCGGCAATTTAAAAGGGAGGGAAAGACATGGTTAGACAAAATTAAGCAGCACCAACAAGTAAGTAAGCAGGGCAATCTATAAAAGGCTACTACGGTGAGGAAATCAAATCAAGAGGACTGAGCCAAAGTCATTGGACCGGGGTCTTTGCAGAGGACCACACAGTTCAGAGTAGTTCGCGGTTAAGTCTTTGCCAAGAGTTTGGAACGAAGTTGGTCGGCAGAAAAGTTACTTTAAAGAAGAGAGAAGGACAAGTCCTCGGATTGGCGAAAGATTTCAAACACTTTACCCACGGTCGGACGGAACGAACAACCGGGTGAGAACAGTACCTTAAATGAAGATGAAGGCTGTAGATGAGGCAGAAGTTCCTGGCAGGTCCTGCAGGCTCACGGTTCCTGAAGCGACTGTCGGACTAACATGAAGTAGGAAGACTGGAGGTTCCTGCACTGCCCAGGGAAGAAACCAGCAGCAGAGCAAAGCAACGAATAAAAGGTGCACTGCTTAAAACCCAAGCAGGGTCCGGTCCTCCTGGCTATCCGGTTCACTGTAGCTGTGCACAGCAAATTCGGCCAGAAGAGGGAGGCCTGGCTTGCAGTTTGGTGAACTGGTTGGTCCCACCAGTTCAAGGGGAGAAGATTCCCTGCAGATCTTCCCTGTCATCGAAGTTAGGAGATTCGGACCCGCAGCAGGGCTTCACCGGGAGATTCAGTCGTGGTAGAGGTCCTCTTCTGTCAGCTTCTCTTCGGTTCTCTCGATCCAGTGGCGAATTTGCCTTCTCAGTCCCAGAGACCTGCTTTTTATGCAGTTTTACCCCATTCACACAGCCTGGCTGTCAATCACACAGCAGGGTGGCTGTCCCGGCGGGACAGTCACCACAGCCAATCATAGAGTGCGACATGGGTCTCCAAGGAGACCCTGTGCAGGGAATCTCAAACCCCTCCCTCATATCCTGTCCCCCTCAGAATTTCAGGCGTCTAAGGAGGGCTTCGATGTAAAAGCCCACCAAAGGACGGTGAACAAAGGAATCAAACCCGGTGTGGCGTGCAGAGTAAAACACAAGAAAGTCCTTTACAAAAAGAAATGGTGAATAAACCCAGCCAGAACCAAATAAAAGTAAATGGAGTCCAGCGGATTTAAGTTCAAGGCTACTAACTTAGCCTAAAACAGTACCAAGGCTATTTAAATATACTGCGGTAGGAAAAATAGGCTAGATACCACTGCCACTAGCCAAATCTTAAAGAAAGGGGAATGAAATAATGTTCCATGAGAAACAGACAAAAAGGGATAACTATTAACCCTTTCCAGAACTCTATGTAAGATAGTTTGTACTGGGTCTGTGAATTTAAAAAGACTAATAAAGTCAATGGCAACTTTTCATGTTCTGGGAGACAGTAGTCAGTCCCAGAAAATGGAGTTTAAAGTGGGAAGTCTGAAAAAGACAACACTGGGCTTCATTACGACCCAGGCTGAGGACCATGGTGCTATTGGCACCATGGTCCATGCCGGTGTCCGCCATGGCGGAATGGGGGATTACCACCCCATTCCGAGGTTGTTGGGGCGGTAATTCCCCATGCCGCCATGGCCCTTCCCCATTCCCATTTTTGCCCCATAGGGCTCAATGGGAATGGGGAAGGCGCTAATAACGGTACCGCAAATTGCGGTACCGTTATTAGCACCAAAGTCCCTTTGCGGGTCCCTACTTTAACGGCTGGAAAAACCAGCCATTAAGGTCGGGTCCCGCAAAGGGACCTCGTAATCAGGCGTTAAGGGTTTAACGGCTCCGACACCTTTTACCGCGGCATTAAATCCTTGACACCAGGGTCGTAATGAGGCCCCCTGTGTCACTGCACTAAAGGTGCTGTGTAACACACAGTAAAAAGATGATGCCTACGGAGTAGGTAAAGCTCCGCAGTCTATGAACACAAAAATGTAAAACACACACAGCAAAACACATGTAAGAGTGGGAAAAAAGGCTCACACTCTTACCAGGTGAAAAAAAAAATCCTAGACATCCAGCAAAGCTGCTGAGGGACTCAGCAGGTAAGGGAAATTAGCCATTCTGGAGAATTCTCCCTAACATGCACCAAAAGGAAGACAAGGCACAATCCACTCGTTACACTCCATACATCCTTCTTGAAAAAGCGGCATGCATTCAAAATACTCTGGGACAACCTGCTACAATTCTGAGATGATAGACATAATACCCTTGGTTGCCACCTATCACCCAGCACTAAAACAACTGAATAAAACTTACAACCAATATTTAGCAGGGAAGAGTTGAAAACTCTTCTATTCAATGTCTAGAGCTCTCTTGCTTCCTTGTTTATGCCTGTTCTTCCTTGTTTGTGGTAGAGCACCGTGAAACCTTGTTGGTAGAAGTACCTGCTCCATAAAGAAATAGAAATGATGAGCTGAGAGACTTTTCTAAGAAATTCCCTCAATGGGATACACACAACTGAGAAGCCTAGCATGGTCTCTGGAAGAAGTTCATTCACAATAGAAAAAGAATAAATAAGACCTGGAAAATACCCACAATGTGTTAACAGATGCAAAATGAGCCTACACACCTGCACAGAATCTGGCAGAGTGCACAGAACCAAACAAAATAGATAAAAGGGATGTACAACGATTGTTGCGTACCTCATCCAATGTAAGAAAGGCCTGCAAGGAAAAAGTGTAGGGGAGACCTGCCAGGAGCTGCATGCAAGGATGAACCTAAATATACATCATCACAAACCACAAGTCAGAAACATCAGTGGGTCACCACATCACACAGAATGGACACACACTAAGGATTTGTCAGTAATGGCTTTTAAAAACGTGTTCTTTAGTATGCCAGACCCAGACCCAGAAGAACCTACAAGCTCTAATGCAGAAAGATACCTAACCTAAAGTCAGAGGTCTAATGGTATATATAGGTTTGATGACACACTATGTTCAACTTTGAATGCATGCCTAGCAAGGCTCTCAAATCAATAAACGAATTTCATCCACACAATAACATCATAAAATGTATATAAATGTATATAGTTATCAAAAAGTTTCTAGAAAAAATCTAAGCACTTTTTGACAATACCTTTACACTGAATATCACACACTGTTCTAGATAGACAGTGGGCAATGAATTATATTTAGCAGTGTCCTATAGGTAGTTTTTAGATTTTTTTCTAGAACCTTTTTGATAACTATATACATTTTTATACATTTTAAGATGTTATTGCGTGGATGAAATTCTTTTATTTTACTGTGATTTTTGTATAATTAATACAATATGTTGATTCAATTACTTACCTAACTGAGCCTCTCATCACCCCTACACCTACCTGAGTCAATTACTTATTGAATAATTGTTGTATTAATACGTGTGACCTCTCGTTCTGTTCTTTTGTTACATAGGGTAGGGGACACCCATCTTTTTTGCCTCTTATCAAATCTATAAAGCCAGATGACAACCTTCCAGTACCGCCTCTCACCAACACCTGTTGGACACTGCTATTCGGAACCCCCCTTAGGTGCGGACACATGACATAGACAACAGAAATCTTGGCTTTTAAACTCAAATGTTTGCCACCCATTGTGGATCAGGAGATTACTGCAGACATTGCACCATTCGAAAATGGTAATGTATTTTAAATTTTGTCACATTCAATGCAAGTGAGGGAGTGATTATAGTCATTACAGGGTGGCAGGATAGCCCAGGAACAGCGCGTTTGTCTTGGATGCAAGACAACACAGCACATCACAGGTTTGAATCCCAATCCCACACTTAGAAACCACTCGCTGGTATTAATCGTGTTATACATGACAATAAAATAAAAATATTAAACATTATGAAGGTTGAGGCCTTCTGAGGTAACATTGGACACTGCACCGTTTAAACCTTGTGGAAGTATTACGTAGTGGTCACTTTGTATACTAGACAATAAACCTAAGCAGATATACGGAAATCACTGTCCTCACAATGCACTGAGGCTATAAAACACATATTCAGACTTGTGGAAGACATAAGCAAAACACACCCTTTTTTCCAACTGTGTTTTTAAATGCTGCATTTCAATATATTTCTAAAAGAACATGAATAATTGTTTTAACTTAGTGGTGTCCGCATTAAGAATGTCTATACCCAATATCGACGACATATTACATTTAGAAATGTGAACTGTTGGCCATGGATACTGTCTTGTGTGTTGCCTGCTACAAATTGTACAGTCCTGCAGATAAAGCAGCCATACCAGTCCTGCTGCATTTCGTTCATACCACTCGTCCACCCAATGAGGTTTAAACTGAGAATGCCCTTTTTTACTATTGGAATGAACTGTGCTGGGCTCTTCTGTGCTCTGCTACACTGCACTCAGGTCTCAGGGGTGGCTGCACAGCTCGGCTCGTCCTCTGCCTCTAGCCATATCGAAGATCCCAAGATCTGATTGACTGCAGCACTTTCAGTTGGGTTAGTTGCTGATGTGGGTGAGTGCAATAGGGCAAAAGAGTGGAGCTTAATTTAGTGTAGATGTTATAATAGCTAGGCCAGTGGTGGCAATCTGTGGGGGAGTATGTGTGTGTAGAGTAAGGTGGTAGGAGATATTAGAAGGAAGCAGTTATTTGCTGGGGGAAGAGGGGATCGAGCCTTACCAGGCAGAACAACCTGAAACCCTGCATTCATAGTCTCACTCTCTCTCTCTTCTCTGTCTTGTCTAAAATAGATACAGTGTACCATCTGAGGAGCAAAGAAAGCATCTGTCCATTGGCAAACGTGGGAAAGTGGCAGCGTGGAAACCCAGACATTCTACCATAAGCTAACTGCTAATGTTATAGGAGGCAAGAACCTTAGGATCCGACAAACAGCTGATTAATATTTGTGAAATGCAGTCACCAACTTCACCTTCCTTATTATGTTGGCTAGCAGGCTGAGGGATGACTCAAACATCACTCTAACCTGCTTAGGTGCTATGGTCAGTGGCCTGCTGGGACAATTGCCCATCGAGGCAGGGCAAGGTGATGGTCAGGCATTGGTCAGTCAGGAGCCAGAATCCTTGCTTGATTTTCCCAAATGTATACCCAGCTGCCATTGGTTAGGTCAAGGGCCAGAATACCTGTTGGTTTCCCCCAAAGATCTACCCTGCTGTCATTGGTCAGTGCAGCTCGTTTCACCCAGAGGTTTACTCTGCTGCCCCCCACAAGACCCAAACTCTTTTCACACAATCCAAAATCTGCACCCCCACCAACAGCCACAATTCACGGGGTTTAGATGCTGCACCATGCATCAGAGTGATGCTGTAACCCACCAGGATGTTCTTCACGACAAACCAATTAGGGAAGATAAAAGAATCTGTAGTATGTTGGCTTAGAGAAGGTGACAGGGTGTGACAGCTGCAGGATGGTGAAGAACAGTGTGTTGGCAGGGACAGACTGGGAGTTTGGCGGTAGGGATAGGATGGACTTTTCAATAAGACTGTGCCACAGCTAAATGATGGGACCAGGGCAAAAACAGCAATTATTTATTCAAATTGTAAGTCCTGTCCTTCCAAAGGTGGAGAGGGGCTGTCAAGTATTTGCATATACACAAGGTGTGAACTGTTCCCCACAGAGGGTCTCCTGGTTCCAGGGAAGGTACTTCCAAACCCATTAACAGCTAGTTACACTACAGAACAGAGGAAAGAGAGAGAGAGGCTGTGAGGCTGGCTATCTGAAGTGTGTGGGGTATTGATTGAATCCTGCTTTTGAATTTACAACTTCTACACAAGTTGGTGCGATGTTTGAGGAGAAATGTCAGAGAAGGCAGCACAACTACCACACGCTCGCTTCCAAACTGTATAGCTGCAATGTATGCCCTCTCTGACCACAAAAGCAAATGCTCATTTCCCTCCCTCTATCTCATGTGAAACCAGCTGAGAAATGTATACAGATGCTGTGCAACACAAGGAAGAATCTTGTAAGTCCCTTACATTGAGAAAAAAAATGGAATCTGTCAGGACAGGATCAGCCCTTTTGTGTATGACTGGGAAACTGCAAGCTGGGTCTAAAGTGGTAGAATGCTGCCTACAGGAACTCCTTTAGTCTACCCTCCCCAGTGAAGACACATATAGCCATACGCACATGCAACACAAAAAAGAAAAGTGTGCGTCCCTGAACATTAATGAAAAATGGCACCTGCCAGGATAGGATCAGCCATTTTGTAAATGTGTGGGCTACTCTGTAAATTGGGTGTGACGTTGTAGAATGCTGCCTGTACATCTCCTCTACCCTACCCAGTGTACAGACCTACATACACAATTATCAGATGACTGCTTCCCTACAAACCAACATAAACTCAAGATCAGCTTTCTCAAGTAATCCCAGTCTGGGGAGATAGGTACATTTTTGGGGATTCTGGAATGTCCACCGAAGATCAAGGTTCAGGGTACTGAAGTGCTAATGTGCTGTGCCTATGCCCCTAACTCTGATGATCCCTTATTCTTTCATGAACTTGCACAACATATTCAGAACTGTAAGGTGGATTCCATGATCCCGGGTGAGCACTTCAACCTGGTTATGAACCATATATGGATTGCTCTAATGTGTCTAGGTCCAGGTTGCCATCAAAGAGCAAGCAGTTACTTGATAATCTGATTGAGGAGTTCCACCCATCCGACATATGGAGTTTGGAACATCTATCAGGAAGGGACTACAGCTTTAAATCTGCATGTCATGATGTTTATTCGAGGATAGACTACTTTTTAACTTCTGGGGGCGTAACATCACACTGTTATGACTCTGAGATAGGTGTCATCGCAGTCACTGATCATGCCACAATCTCAGTCCACCTTTCACTATGAAACGCACTGATCAAATCTTTCTTGTGGAGAATGAATACATCCCTTTTTCAAAATGATAGGACAAAAGATGATTTTGTGAGAGAAATCGAGGAATTCATTGAAACTAACTGATAAAGTCTCGGTTTCCACCATCTGGGAAGCATTCAAGTGTTATATGCAGGGTGTCTTGATGTGCAAGACTGGCTTCTACCAGAAGGAAAAGGAAAGGGAGTTGAGAAAGTTGTCAGATGAAGCCACACATCTTGAGCTATGTTTTGTGAACATACGGGAACCGGCGATTCAATCACAACTCATGAAGAAAAAAATATGAGTTAAAAAAGATAATCTCCAACAAAGTACAATATACAATGTTCAGATGTAGGATGCATTATTTCGAACATGGAGAAAGAGCAGGGAAACTCCTTGCTGATAGGTGTAAAGTGGCAGAGAGAGAGCAGGAACTTTTGTGACAGTTATACTGCTCGAGGTTACATGTAGACCTGATGCCATTGTATAAACCCTATCTCAGGTTGAGATCCCAAGGTTGACAGGCAAGCTTGCATGCCCTTGGAGGTTCCAATCTCAATGGAATAAATCTGCTTGGCAATATCTGCTTTCAATGGAAACAAGACACAAGGTACAGATGGACTCACCTCGATATTCTACCGGATCTTGCCTGATAGCATACTTGCACTCCTTTGAGATGTGTATGCTTATTCTTTTGATAAAGGACCCTTACCTAACACCATGAGACATGGGCTAATTACTGTTACACCAAAGAAGGACACTTACCTGACTTGTGCAAACTACAGACCGATTAGCCTGATTAATATGGATTGCCAACTCATGGCTAAGATAATAGCAAGGAGGATATAAACAATAGTAGAACTACTGATCCATGAAAATCAAGTCAGATTTGTCCAAGGGAGACCTGTGGCAGATAAGCTGAGGAAGCTACTGCTGAGAAAAGAGTGGGGGAGCAGGTACTCAGGCCCGTTGGCGGTTGTCTCCCTCGATGTTGAGAACGCTTTTGATAGGATTGAATGGACATATCTCTTTGAAACCCTGAAGTGAATGGGGTTTGGCCCCAGCTTCATGCATTGGTTTGAGCTGTTTTACTTGGATCCTACTGCTTGCATTCTCACCAATGGTTAAGTCTCTGATAACCTTCGGTTTGAACAAGGTACCAGACATGCGATGTCCGCCCTCTCCTTTACAGTTCATTATTGCATTGGATCCATTTGCCATTCTGTTATGAACAAGCCAAGACATTGATGGAGAGGTTATTCTGGCAAGAACCAGCTATATGCAGATGATCTCTTGGTGGTTGTGGAGGAACCTGATTTGAGTTTTGCCTCCCTGATGAAGACATTCTCTACGATCTCTGGATACAAGATTAATTGGGTTCAAATCTGAGGTCCTACTTGTCTCTGCTTCTTGCATGAAGCATATGTTTGATCACTTGAACTTTACATGGTGCCCAGCCTAGATGAAGTACTTGGAAATCTGGATTGGCCCAGAGGTGGATAACTTATCCTAGATTAATTTTTCAAACCTATTGACCTCTAACTTCCAGCGTTACGCGGATGACACGCAACTATCTTTAAGGCTACCCTCAGCCGCATCCTCCTCCTCACCCATATCTGACTGTCCGTCTGCTATCCTGTCATGCTGTGCTGTAAACGACCTCTGCCTCAATGGCAGGAAGACTAAGATTTTTTGCATTGGGACCCCTTCTCCCGCTTTCCCACTTTCACTATGGCCGGCCTCCCTTGGCCCAATGCCCGCCCGACCAGCGAGGCAATAAAAACGTGGGGTCAACTTTGACTCCACTCTTTCCGTCTCTCACATTTCAGACAGAGGTACTCCACCATTTCTCACTTTCCCCCAGCAGCACACTGTCTCCGGAGCCCTGGTTCTCTCTAGGCTGGACTATTGCAACAGCCTCTTCCTCAACCTCCCTTCTTCTATCCTGCGCCCTCTGCAACTCATCCAGAACAGAGCTGCAAGATTTATCCTTGGCCTCAAGCCCAGGGACCACATCTCTCCAGCACTGAAATGCCTTCACTGGCTCTGCGTGGCTGCAAGGATAAAGTTAAAGACCCTCTGCATTGTCCACAAGGCTTTATGGGTTCTGGGACCTACCTACCTGCAACGCTGCCCTCCTAAATATTGTCCCTCACAAGCCCTCCACTCATCTACCTCCAACCTTCTGTGAGTGAGCCAGTTCTCCAAGCAGAGATTTGGAGGGAGATCCTTATCCGCAGCAGGTGCCTCCCTCTCTGCCGCCCTTCATCTTGAGCCTGATCTTAAGTTCCAGAAACTCCTCAAGACCTTCCTCTTTTCCTCTTGTTCTCTTTCCCTCTACCCTGCTAACCAAGCTCTCTGCTCTTTCCCTTTCACCCTCCTCCTCTTTACAGCTTGCTGACTGCCCGCCAGGTGTACCTCAGAGTCTCACAGGTCCCGGGCACCCCCACCAGTCCTTTCTCGCACTTGCCTCAGGGCCCTATACCCCACCCACCTTCACTGCACTTGAGAAATAACCCTAGAGAGGGGGTCTCTCTGCACTTACCCTAGTCTCCACTGACAGGGGTGCACTTAGACCTCCCTGCGACCATCTGTACACTTGCATGATCCGAATGCACCAGGCCTGAAGATCATCTGTCTGTTCTCCCGTGTCTTCACCTCTAATTGCACTTGTAAAACTGCAGAATTGCCGTCAAGCCTCTTTGCTATATACCATACTGTTAAAGGTATTTTATGCACATACTCTGCCTGTGCAGACTTGTATCGTCTCAGAGTTTCTGAGTGACTGTTGTTTTCTCCCCATGTTCCCACCGTCCTCGAGCGCTTTGAAACACTTGTCTGTGTATAGGCGCTTTACAAATAAACAATACCATACCAATACAATACCATTGTCCAAGCTCAATTCGGACATGGATTGGTGGTCCCTTTTGAAGCTTTCCTTATGCGGCAAAGTTAACTGTACAGAGATGAATGTGGTGCCCAGAATCAGATACATCCTTTCCATGGTGCCGCTTAGGATGCTGAAAAATATCTTCAAAGAGACCAATGCTCTTATGCAAAGGTTCCTGTGGGATGGCAAGCCTCACAGACTTGCCCACTGGAAACTGCAGCTTCCTCGAGCTTGTGTGCCAGTAACTTGCTGACCTTTTCATACTATCATCTGGCTTTCTCTGCGAGGCATCTATGTAGGATGCTAATGTCAAAGACCTACTCATGGGTGAATGTTGAATCAAGTCATAGCACGCACCTGGATCCCAATGGGGTACTGTCTACGATCTCCAGGAATTCATGGGAGAAGAACCCCCTTGCCGAATTTCTGCATGAGTGTTGGCACAAAATGTCACAGTTGCTTGGCGCTGACCAGTTTATGTTTCCTGACGCCTCTATCTGGCTGAATCCTGCATTTACAATACAGAGGAAACCTCTTCTTTTGTCTGTCCTGGTTCTTGTGAGGTATTTGCTATGTTAAAGACCTACTTGTTGACAATGATTGTATTCCTTTTACCCGATTGAGTACAGAGTATGATTTGCAAGACTGCGCCTATGTGGAATATAGACCGTTGAGAGGAGTAATCGCTTATCAACTCAATCATACACCTCTAAAGTTTCATCAGAATGTGGCCTGTTGACAGTTGGAAGTGTGTGCCCGCCCTGCCCATCCGGCTGCAACACTGTACCGAGTTTTGCCTTCTGTTAGTGACTGTAATGCAGAGCTTGTGCCAATACGGGCTAGAGAGCTGGACGAGGGCCTGGAACTTGGCTGCTGGGAGAGATGCTGCAGCAACATTGGCCTATCAAGCATGGACTGGGCTCTAAAGGCTTCCCAGAAGAAGCTGCTCTACAGAACATATTGGACTCCAGAGCGGATGTTCAGGAGACATTTGTCAGATGACGATCTATGCTGGAAGTGCAGGCAGGAGAAAGGAACGCAGAGCCATTTGATCTGGTTTTGTAACAAGGCCTGGGAATTCTGGAGAGGAGTGTTGAAGAGGCTGGACCTGCTACTTCAAATTGCTATACCAAAGAAGGCCTCCCTGCTTGTTGTTGGAGATGTTCGCCTGGTGGAGGATTTGAATTATGCAAACAAAACCGGGATGCTTCGTGGTTGCATGCTGGCAAAAAAAAAAAATGATCTTCTGCGACTGTAAATCTCCAAATCCCTTTTGCATTGATGATTGGATTGAACAACTATTGACCCCTTCGACTTACGAGAGGGTCATGTATAAGCATAAAGGTGAATTGGACAAGTTTGATGACATTTGGAGTCCGTTTCTGGACTTGTACTGCTAACATGGGTGTGGGCTATGGACATTACACCCTTCTTGTTGCTTGAACCTCCTACCCGATCGCTACAATGACTATGGTTTGGATGGGTTTCTAACTGCCTTACATTGCACATGTTTTCGCATGGTGCGTGGTTTTTTCTTTTTAATTATGAATTTATTAATCCCAACCATTACTTTAGGTGATGTATCTGATATTATGCTTCTATATTTTCGCCATATGTTATTTGCTATTCCCCAATGGACAGTGCCAGGCTTGGGCTCGGAAGCCCTCCGTCTTTGAGGCAGCAGTCATCACTTTGCTATGATGCTCAGCCCCGGCTCAGACGGCAATAAGCCGTTACATTTCTCACCTCTGATGGCAGTGTATTTACTTACTTTTAAACTTTAAAAGTAAATAAATACACTGCACCCCGTTGTTAAAGTGACTGCGGCATCAGAAAACATGCATAGGTCGAAAGCCTGCCCGCGGATGATATTCATAGACTCCCTTTGTGAAGCTCGAGTCTTAAAGGCGGGGCTCAAAGTTTAGTTGGGCCATTCCTCCAATGACTAGTGGTGCACAGGGTAGCTCCTGAGCAGGTCCAGAGGGAAACAGGTACAAACAAAAAAAGGCAATTTTCTTGGTGGGCAACTACAACATGATGAATGTTCTTGTGTGGGGGATTTATGTAATAATGATTTGTTATTTCTATAGCACTTTCGCCAAAGCACTATACAGAGAACATATTTATATGAAATGATCACCCAGTCAAAGCTGGTACTTGTTTAGCGACCTCAGAAGAATGAACGGCTGAGTTTGCCTTGCCTGGATTTGAACCTGCGTCCTGCCAAAAGGAGCAGTGGGGATACGGCACATATTAGCAGAGGCAGCATGAACATGTTTTGTTGCAGTATCAATACTGGCATCATGGGCAAAGCAAACATAAGTATTTTCTCATATGGGAATGCTGTCATATATAGGTGCACCAGAATGGACATGCTTGGGCACAATCAATATGAACATGTTTTTTGACACTTGCAGAGTGCTGGCTTACAGTGTGCAAATGTATTATGAAAATGTGTTTGAAATGCTCCTCTGCATTGCTGATGACTTGGCATCTAATGGACTTTCTTCATGTCTTACCCTACAAAACTGATTGTACACTGTCCGACTTTTTACCTAATGCATCACAGAAAGTGTACTGTAAAATTCACAATTTTAACTCCATATTTAAACATTTCTATTGGGGGGACCCCTCCGAACCTACCTTTGTAGGTTTGCTATCCGTCGCTATGCTTGGTAGCTCCTACAGATTTAGCCGAGCCGGGGCCTGAACAAGCCAAGTTCCCTCTTCAGGCTCTACTACATTAGCTCCAGGCCCCACTTGTCACACTCTGCTGATTTTGGGGGGGGGGAGATGAATCTAATGGGCCAAAGGAAGGCGCAATATCTATTCAGCTTCGGCTCGGGTTGGGATCAACAACGCATTAGGTCTAATGGCCCCACACACAACCAGCTTTCAAAATTGCCATCCAGCCCCCCGCCCCACAAAATGTTGTTGCTGGCTGTGCCCCTGCTATGCACATGTTGTCTTGACTCCTGTATCTTCAGTTCTGTTTACAAAATAAATATTATACTTAACAAAATTTGATAGTTGCATTTTCTGGGAGGCCCGTCCCCTCTATACATAAGACTTAACTCTAAGCAACACTTGTGCGCTGTACCTATTCCATCACCTTAGAGGTAAATTAAGAACCACAAAGGACTTAAAAAAAAAGAAATTTCTGCATTATTTACAGTTTGGGTTCCATCTAACACTTTCCTGATTGCTGAGATTTTGCACTTACTCCTTTAATCCTAGTCCTGCTTAAACTAGTTCATACAAACCCAGAAATATGTGATCTGAAGTTTGCAGAAACATCAAACATTTTCATAGACTCCAGCGAGTAATGTCTATTAGGAAGTAATGCTGTCTAGCTTCTAATTTGTTGGACATAGAATGTAGGGAACCTGGCTCTAATCGCGGGTTCACCATTTCGTCTAAAACATGTTTTGACAAATTGTGTTAGCTTCCTAAATGCCCAATTGTAAATATACCTATTGAAGCAGATTGTACAGCCTGCGGCCCAATATTGTCCTGGTGGTTTGTTCCCCCTTCACATTCTGGTTTCTGTATTCCAGTGTCCACTGAGCCACACACCTCATACTTTTCTGTATGTTGACCTCATGTGCCATATAGACAATCTATGATTAGTATTCTCGATAACAAGTTCTAGGCAGCACCTCTATGGAATTCCTAGAAAAAACAAAATATCTTTCCAGAATTGTGCCATGAGCAATGTTCCCTCTAATTATTTTTCTCTATGTGCGGAACTGGTTGGCTGCTGTGCGCACATTATTTTCCATGTGTGCAACTGACTAATGAGATAAGCCACTTTGTGTGCTTGTGTATTTAGTGAACGACCATTCAGAATTGAGTTTGAAAAGGAATTTCCTCTTCCCAGCCACTGTAATTCTTGACAAATCTTACAACACTTTTTCCAAACACATAGGCTAAAATAAAATAAAATATGGCATATGCGATTATACAGAGAACAACCAGTCCAAGACTTCAACATCTGCCCCATTACCTTGCAAACGTTTTATGCCACTGGAAAATCACTCATGTGTACTAAAAAACACAAATATCTCTTGTGATAATTGATGTGGCTGTCAAGAAATTCAGTCAGAATACATTTGCAGAAGGATTAATGGCAATTAAAAGAAATGTGTCGAAAACATGCTGATAGGAGTTCAAGTGGCACATTCATGAAGTAATTCAAGGGCCAGTAGAACATGCTCCTAATATTTTGTGTAAGGATGATAATTGTATCAGAATAATTGCACCTCAGAATATGATGATAACATATTCCTGTGCCTCTGCTTACTATCCACATTACATTTTCCTGTGGGTAGTTATAACACCAGCCTACAGCTAAGAGACATATTCACCATCAATGTTTACTCCACCAAAAAATGAAAATGTGACTAACAAATACGAGAAACAATGAACATGTGTTGTTTCAACCCACAAAGCTCCACTGATATTTCTTCGAATTCGTGACAAGTAAAGCAATGGCATAGGAAGGAACTCTAATATTAATGCCCAATCTCAAGAGGACTTTTAAGGGTTAGAACATCTTAATAAACAGACAGTATCCCTATTGGCAAAGCTAATTACTTTTTCACTCCCTGAAAAATTATTTGATTCCAAGTAGGGAGCAAAATCTGATTAGACCCCTGACATAGGAAGTGAAATGATAGGGCACATTATAAAGTGTATCGTTTTTACGACCCTTCCCCACCACATCCTAGACAAAATTAAACAAGAGCCTTACTGAGGTTTATTTTGGAGCCCTGCTGAAGAAAATAACATGTATGGCTTTTAAGTTAATAGCATCAATTCATCAGAGATACAACTGATTCAGTGCCTTCTTCAGTAACTATGGATCCCTCTTCTCTAATTCTTTGTTATCAGTTAAATAAGATGGAGGGGGATGCTAGAGACAATACACACAGAACACATGGTTATATTGAAAAGCCAATTAACAAATTAACAAGGGGGGTCCTGGGAGTTCCTCTGCCAGACATTTGTCCAGGTTACGAGAGATTTACCCAGAGTCTTTAGCTATATTGAAAAGCCCCCAGCAGCTGAGCACAGAAAGAAAAAGAAGGTGCTGTTGTCTACACAGGTACTAGACTTTCCTATCCTTTAGCAAACAAGCAACACATTTCCTTCAGTGTACTGCCGAAACGTATGACTTGGTTTTTTTTAAACTTGCTGCGTTGTTCATCACCCACAACGAGTGATGACCTGTGCGCTTACACCCATACCCTTGCCCAGGCCCCTGTGCTAGCCTCCAATACTAGTTCAAAGAGCACTGTAAAAGTGAGGGATTGTAGCAGTAAACACTTGTTGGGATATTTGCAGACCCACAATGCTTTGTAAGCAAGGCATATTTAATGCCTCAACATATTATGTGCATTTTAAGAATGTCATGACTCTGCATGTACACAATTATTATGCAGTGCATACAAGATTGTTTGCAGCATACCCCACCCTTATATCATTGAGTAGGATTACGCAGTGCTCAGTGAAACTGTTTTTGTATAGTAGCGAGTTACCATATAATGTGTGAAGGTCTATGCCCAAAGGAACTCTGAACACTTGGAAACAATGCAGATTGTGTGAAAAGCATTCTCCTGTCTGAATAGCCAGAGCTGTGATACTATGGATGAGTAATCCCACGCATAGTCCATACCCATTATCCATCGCAGGCAAAGTAAATGATATTGCAATGTTGCTCTCTACTTATAGGGTAATGTTAGACATGCTAAAGTAGCAGACGATGAACATCACAGGTCTTCTCAAAATCTTTAAAGGGCAAATTAATATTTGAGTTTTATAATGCATTAACTTGCAAGGGGGATGCTTCAAAGCACTTGCGTGACATATGTGCAAAGAAGAGGAAGTATGGGATAATGTTACACATCCAAGTAGCCTGCTTACTTACAGTCATTATCCGATATTTGAGCAGATTGTTTGAGTGTATAGTGTGGGGGAAGCTTTTGGTAAGGCACAATGAGTAACAGAAATTCTGGCGCGTGAATGTTACTCATATTACAACAAACATAAAACCAGTGGATGTAGGTACACGTCTGCTAACCTTTCGCAGAGCCAAGAAAGGAAGAGTGAAGGTTGTCTGGTAGTATCTTAATGTGTTCTGGGGCAGAAGTTAGAGTCATAAGGTAAAAGTGTGATAGACCCAAGTTTAGGAGTCATGGGTGGTGAGGGAACATTATTTGGTTAATTTGTGCAGGCATATCTTGGTTAGATTCTTCTGTTCATGGAGCCAGTTTTTCATATTAGTTTTTAAACTGTTGTGTGTATATTTTGCTGCTAGGGATTTTAGCGGTTTACGGTCACCCTTGCATAGTAGTGTAATGCAAATTAGCAGAATATCAAGACTAGTTGCTTATTTTAGGAGAAAGAACATTTCAGGTAATTACTGTGGCTTGTCCCTTATTAAATATTTTTGAATAGGTGAGAATTTTCTGTGTGCGCTGCTAAAAATCTTCTGTGCGGCACCCAGGAGGAAGCTGGGCAAGTGCACATGCGCACGGCTTAGAGTGACATTGGCCATGAGACAGTTTGTGTGTGTGTGTAAACAGTGGCGAAAGCAAACCGACTATTGATGGTTGAAAGATGTAGAATTTACACAATTCATGCACCACAAAAGCAGAAGTTCTGATGGCGAAATTACCCCGGCCTGCTGGCTGAAAACAGTGGCGCTGAACACCTACTCCGTGGCATGTTATCTTGGCTGGGGATTTCCTCAGTCGGGCTGCTATGAGGAGGGAAAGACTTATCACTGTGTAATATCATGCTGGCAAATAAGGTTTTTCTAAGAATTTGATGAAGTAACATCCACACACGTATAGAAGATTCTGCAATTCAAGCGGAGGAAGTGTTGGGTTGTTTTGGGCATATTCAGCCCAATCACCTCTAAATGGACGTGTCCTCAGCATGAAAACTGAAACAGCCAGAACTAAACAAACCCAATTTCCTCAAAGTGGTTTAATAAACAGTAAGCATATTAAAATAAAAAAAGTATCAGAAGGAAAAAACTCTGAACCAATTTTCATAACCTTTATAAAATGTCCCTTGTGGTGGACTATCTTCATTTGTGCGTGTTTATCTTTTTTTCCTTAGCTTAGCCTCTGTAGACCCTATGAGGTACAGGAGGCTTCAAAACACTCAAACAGGAATTTAAGCACACTTCGGTAATCATAGTCCCAAGAAAACAGGCAAAAGATTCTTATATGTGTTTGTGTATGTCAATGTGTGCATGTGTGCACGCATTTGTGCGTGTGCCTGTGTGTTCATGGGTTTTTGTGCTTGTGTGTGCTGGTGTATGTGGAGGGTCTTATAGAATGTTTTAATCGACAACATCTAATTTGGGGAATTTTCCACTCACCCCAAAGCATGCACACACAATTTGAATTTATTGAATATGAACCTGGGACCGCCCTAATTAAATACTATTGATTCCCAACAGCCTCCCTCCCCTTTTAGTACAAGAAACATGCAGGGTTGCTCAGAAGGTCTACTTATTAACAAAATAGAAATAATTAAATACATTTAATTATAAGCAGATTATACATCTATGAATTTCCAGGTTCAATGATCAAAATGGCATTTAAATTAAAGTACACTTTTAAAGAACACACATCACAATATGTACATTTAATTTGTCCTGAGCACACATCCCTCAGTCGATAAACAGTGTATGAGGACTCGGGATAAAACAGTCATAGAAAACAAAATTAAATAATAATAATCCCTGTCGGCTAAATCGCTCTACTTCTTATTCATTGCAAATAAACATTCCCCAACTGAATTAAGATGTCAAAATTTCAAACAAGCGTTCTGGAAAACTCAATTGCAAGACAGGCTATCTAACATTCCCGCATGTCAATTACTTACAAAATTGAAATATATGTTTGCTAAACTTCCTTTAGTGGTGTTTCTAGTGCATTAATGTGCAAAAGTGTACATTCATAATTTTCAATTGTCAACTTCAAGTCTGGAAAATGGGTATCAATTAATCACCTTTTCCCCTTTTCCTTAAATGGATCAGTACTAGTAACATGCAATTTGACCTAGAACTGAATTCAATTCCCTTTTGTTTCTAAGTATGAAGACAGTGAAGTGTCCTTTTAGGTCCCTGAATACTTCTGTGTTTGATCATTGCACAGAGAAGGAGTAAGGACAACTTCCGGGAAAACACACCACACTACCTATTCTATCAAATCCATAATTCCACAAGCACATACAATTCTGAAATAGTTCTTAACTTCTTAGAATGTACAATCAATTTATATACCCCAATTTGTACTTACACATGAAAGGGACTGGAATGTAATCTATTCCTCTTTGGAATATTGTTTTCCTCTGAATTATATTTCCTTTTGGCATTATATTTACATAGGAATTTATTTTGCCTGCATCACAGGCAGCAGGCAGCCTCTTACTGACTTGTTTAATTCTCTCCAGTTGGAACAGGTGGGCATCAATGAGGAAGGTGGCAGCAGCTTTCCTCCACAGTCTGGTTCCCTTCTTTTTGTGTTTGGGCCTGTATGCTGTCTTTCCACTGAAGAAGATCTGGGACTTTAACTCCAGGTCGGCCTCTCTTTCTGAGTACTGCTGGTAATCCAAAATGGCTTCAAAAGGAATGCAATATATTTCATTCTCCTTTCTGTTGTTTTCAATTATCCTTTTTCTTCTTCATCCCCAAGATCAGTGACTGAGCGAGTGAGTGTCTGTCCCTGAAATCTTTGGGCTTGAACCTTTATGGAGCAGAAAGCACTCCCTTTAGAGGGTGTATACTTTTTTCCAATTCAATTAGTCAATGGGCCTCATTACGAGATCGGCGGAAGCCCACCGGTGCTACCGGTGGAATACCACCAAACTCGTAACACCATTTCCATGATTGTGAACATAAAACCTCTAATGCCACAAATGAAAATATTCTATCGAAAATATTGTAAATTCTCTCTGCTTCCTTTCATTCAATTCTATCAGCTAATGGTTGAGGCCATAATATTATATGGTTTGGATATGTGCTTAACTTACATAGATCATATTTTGGATGTAATACAGGGTAAAATATGGAAATATATTCTGGGTCTTGCATCATCTTTACCTAACTCCATACTCTGCCATGAACTTGCTCTATCATCGCTTTCATCCAAATGGCATTGGATGATCTTGTCCAATTATGTTGAAATCTTATATCCTCCTAGGAATTCTATGTACGAGGACCTATGTCAACCCACCATCATTAGTGAACTTTGCAGAAAGAATGAATAAAATTCTAGTGAGCATAAATGTTCTCTACTAACGATTTATGTGATCTAGTACCTGTTGTTAAGCGGAAATTGCAGGACTATGATTGGTGTATGCTCACAGAGAAGAATTATGGGTATAAGTACTATACCGAATACGCCAAGTATATCAGGAAACGGGGAGATAGAGAGCCATATTTACTCAAGTTTCCATGTGACAAGCTAAGAATGATATATATGCACTATAAATTAAATCAATTTACTTGGATGCTTGTTTGTTACGTCAGGCCCTCTGCAATAAGAGATTGTTATTGGGATCAAGATGTTGGCAGAAGGCCCTGATACCTATGCTTTCAACTATATTCTTATGGCGGAGAAGCCAGAGTGTGTGTGAAGCTTGAGTGTGCTGCATTGCCCCGTGCTGAAAATGTGGGGCAGGGAAGCCAACTGCTCAACTATCCTGACATGTCATTTCTTGACCACTTTTCTTTTGACATACATTGCTGTCCAACACCATTTGTATTTAGAAAGATTGACAAAAGTTGTATTAGTATAGGCTCTTTATTTTGACAGAGACTCCACTAGGAATGCATTATTATTATTTGATGGTTGTAGCTTGCTCCTATCGTTAGATTTAGGGTTAGATAGGCATTTAACCAACCCACTGAAGTTCAATGAACACCCTTGAACTGTGATCACTTGTGTCTGCCTTCACTGTTTGATACCCAGCATTCCTTACACACTGCAATGCACAGTTCTATACTTCTTTACCCTCCTTCCTACCATTGTCACTTTGTGAACTCCTCCACTTCCAGCAGAGTTGATGTGTTTTTGGTTTCATTCACTGTGTTGCAATTTCTGCCAAGGCCTCTGGGGATTCCTGCAACGGACAGCTAAAATATGGAGGTCACAATCCAATGCTTATACTGTGGTTCATAAGAGTGCCCCCTTTCACCGTTGCATCTCACTAGGCATTTCAACATCATCGATAGGGCACTGATATAATGTGCCTAAGTACCACTCATGAAACTGGGATTTGTAGCGTTAGACCTGAGTGTTACGCCAGGAGTTTCCCCCGATCATCGATTCCTATCACTAATGGGATAGTGCAAGTGCCCCTGGGAGGGATTAATTTAATGGAACCATACACATTCTCTCCAATAACAAGTGCAAAGGGGTGTTACACCTGGGGAACTGGATATGAGGTCTACAGAACAAATGAAGGTAAGAAGGGAAAACAGTCATCAGAATTTAACCTGCAACCAATAATTTTGATTGTTAACTCTGGGTGCAGGCAGGCCCCACAGGGTTACTACTAGCTCAGCAGCTGAAGGGTTTCCCAGGATAGCATGGCGTGAGACTGTGGTAGATTCTAAAGGCTAAGCTCGGCAGCTGGTAGTGTGACAGCAGATGCATATATCTGTATTTTTTTCTATGGAAATATATGTCAGGAAACTTTGTGGTATGAACTTTGTAAAGGATCATACTGTGGGCAAAGCAGTCCTAGTACTAGATGCCATACATTATGATATGATCTGATATGGCATTTGTAACGCGCCTATACACAAGTGGAGCAATCAAATTTTGGGTGTTTCATGAGTTCAATGGTGGAAGGGGATTGATGGGAAAAATATGTGGGTCAAGTATAAAGAGGCTTAGTGGTCTTAAATCTTTACTTAAATAATTAATAAGCTGATATTGGGAATTGTGTTGGGGATTACTGAGCATGAGTGATTGTCATGCACTTTGTGGGGGCTCCATGAAATTTTAAGTGGTCCATCTGTAGAGTAGTCGTAACCAATATGATTGGGGGGGATACATTGTAGGGTAGAGGTAAGGATTTCCACTGGTAAAGATAGTTTCCTGACTCCGAGACTCTATCTGTGTGTTTTTGCTCCTATCTGCTTGACAGCAAACGCAAATTCAAAGGGTCACCGTCACGATTCACTTTGAATGCTTACATTTTCAATATAGATGTGTATCAACCACGTCCCTTGGTTGCATATTGGGGATCAATGTTTTCTGGATGGAGTGCGAATCCCTTCCTTGCTCCCATTTTGCACTCACTGACAAAAACAGGCCTTCTGCAGGGCAGTCCAGCCAACTTTCCCTGGGGACCACTGCATAGACTGATTAGCAGTGTGTAAGAAGAGGTTCTATTTATAGAGTTTCAGGGACCACAATATGCAGAAAAGCTAGTCAGCAGCCAGATGGCTGACTCCAGGCCTGTGTGACAACTAGTTTCTGGCCTTGCCACAGTTGCATCCAATTAGAGGCAGCTTCCTTGCTCTCTCTCCATGACCTCTGATGCTTTAACAAAATGTTCACCCAGATACATTTGTTGTGAAGGCATCAGGTGACTCTTAGATCTTCACTAGTGGTGTAGCCCATGGCCCCATGGTTATGGGCTGGTAGGGGGTACATGCTTGTCCTGTAAGGGAGGACCTTTGGAAAAAGATGCAGATACCATGGTAATACAAATATTTCTATTACATGTGTGGTGTGTTTACTTTATTTATGTGTGTACAGTGTACTTGTTTGCATTGGCTCAAACCATTCAGCCCACCAGGCAGTTGGATGGAATCTGTAAAGAAGAAAATAAGGAAAGAACAAGGACAGCACTCCCCTGCCCAAGAATAGACTGGTCAGTGGTGAGAAAAGAATCCAGTAGGATTTTAAAAGAGAAGACAGTTGATAAAAAACTGTTTAAGCGAGAGGGAAGGAAAGAGAGAGAGAAAGCTAAAGGAGACAGACCTACCTGGGCGAGGGGTACACTTCTTCGAGTGGCCTCCCAGGGCCTTAATCCTTAAATGGCACCAAGCATGTGGGGAAGCTCAACAGAGAGATAGCCCGGGACTGAGCTGCTGATGCCAGCGGCAGTTCAGCCACCCCAGGTCTGTGGCAGGTTTTGGCCCGACCGGGGCCAGAATGGACATTGTCAAGGGTCCAGGCAGGATGCTAGGTGCTGCTTTGGCTGAAACGAACACCCCAGTCCATGCCATGTGTAGGGGGAGGACCAGACCAGGCTGCCCAGCCATGCCCCCTAATGGCCTGCCTTGTGGCCAGTGAGTCTGGCCCTTCATAAAAGTCCTCTCGGACTGCGCATTACAGGTGCATCCCGGGATGTGCAGAGCAGCGACGTCTGCTCTACCTATAATGGTGGAGAAGTGAATGCAAGTGAATGCAAGTCCTGGGCTGGCCTCGCTGGCTGCCCGTTTGCAGCAGAGGGAGGAGGAAGTTGCGGGCTGCTCCGTTGGGGTGGCCTGGGTGAAGGAAATCCCTGGGCGTGCCTGCGGGGTAGCCTGGGTGAAAATCTGACGCCCGCCTCCTGTTTCGTAAGACACATTGCAGAGGGGGTGGGCCAAGAACAGGCCGCAGCGCACTGCAGTGAATGTGGATCATCCCCTTTTGCCAAGGGGATGCCGCTTGACTCTAAAATGCCCATGGTGCAGCAGTGAAAGGCTGTGGTGGTGACGTGGTGAGACGCCCATGCTGAAGGGGCCAGCCTGAAGATTTCAAAAGGCCACACTGGGCCCTCAACCAACAAGTCCCACCATGAAGACTGTAAAAGGCCCTGGTGCTGCAGTGGTGATGGGTGGACCCCCACTTGCACAAGGGACTGCCCAGAAGCAAGAAAGAGCACAGGGAGCACGTGGTGACTGGGGGTGTGCCTATGTGGTGGACAGAGTCACCCAGAAGAATGGACATTAGGGCCAATCCCCCGGCACATCAGGAGACAGGCCCCAGCCATCAGTACCACCGAGTCCCAGCCATTATTGTCACCAAGCCTCAGTCAGCACCATCCAGCCTGCACTCAGCAACAGCCAGCTCTTTCATCAGCTTCAGGACAGCCATACGCATGCCAGTGCCACCAAGGACAGACCCATGGAAGGTACTGTGAAGGGGTGACTGACTGCAGCAGTCACCCCATTGTGACATAGTGTCTCATGTGTGCTATATATAGTATGTGAATATATATATCTATGTGTTGGGATGTGATTTCATCAGAAATGTGGAATGTGTAGGGGACATGAGCAGGCGGATTTTAACATGTTTTGTTTCAAATAAAGGGTCATTAGAGATTAAGTAGCAAGCTGATGGGTTGGGGTATTTTGTGTACTGCGTGAAGGACAAATAAAAGTCAGTAACGTACCTTCAGAGGAGTGTGTCTCCATTCTTTCACTGGCGACAAGGATTTTACAGCAGACCCCCACCAACAACACTGCTGCCGTACTGCTGCATCAGGCTCCTAATCCTGGCTGATAGGCGACCCCTGTGAGGCAACCACATGCTCTGTTGAGCGTCCTCTGAGGGGAGAAGAGGGGGAGAAGAGGAGCCGCAGTTCCAGCTCAAAGCCTCCGGTGAGTGCGCCCCGCGTCTGTCATGGCCCCTGCCCCGTGACTACAGAATGCCCCAAGCCTCAAGGGCAATGCAGCGCCCTGTGCCCGCCTATGAACAGAGTCAGGGAGGCTCTGTGAGAGTGTCTGGGGGACAGTTTCCTTAAACACATCTCTCCAGAGACCCGAAAAGCTCAGCATGCGTAACGGAAACTAGGTCAAGGCCAGGTGGGGCAGGCGGGCCAGGCGGGCCAGGTGGAAGGGAGGCAGGAGGCAGAAGGAAGTCAGGTGTCTCTGCTGAGGGACGTGGCTCTGAGCACACATCTGCTTGAGTACACATGCCATAAGCAATAAAGTTATGAGCGTTACAGCTAGCGGCAGAAGAAATGATTTCTTTTTAAAGTGAAAGTAATTCACAGAGCTTCAAGTGGGCACATGGTGTGGAATTAACAAATGCAATACCCTATAGGAACACAGGGGATTGAAGGGGGTGAAAACCTTAAATAAACATGTGGAACCTGGTAAAAAAAAATCTTGCCTGTAGAACTGAAGGAGGACCAGTATATGTGCACACCGCGCAGTATTGAATAACCCTTGCATTTTGATTATTCAGTGGCGGACCAGCCTAGACTTAAGAGTTGCCTCTGAGAATGGCACTGTCAGGATTACCAGGTCCCCCATTCTTTTTGAATAACCTGGGATCCGTCAAAATTAAGTGGGGACCAGGGAGGAAGGGATGTATGCACTATGTAAGGGCCAACTGTGACAGCACGAGATTTGCAGCACGAAAAGTGTCACTTCTTATGCTCTTCCTAGGGTATAAGGGACAAAGGATCTGCAAAACTCTACCTTAGATATCTGAATTAGACCAGGAGAGTGGTGCGAATGAGTTTGATGCTGCTGATCTACACTTTGATGTTTAATTTCGACGTCAGGGCACAAGAAGAAGGAGAATCCGTGGAAGAGTACTTAACAGCTCTGAGACATTTATCTCTCAATTGTAAATTCAGAGATAAGTTTGACAAACATGTAAGAGTTCAATTTATGATACACTGTTGCAATGACAAAATAAAAGAGGAACTATGGCTCAAAGATTAACCAAATTTAGATGAGGTTGTGGCAATTGCCAAGCATGTTGAAAACTCTATGGCATGTGTTGCCAAACTGAACACAATTGAGAGTAAGACTATAACTAGTGAAGTGTTGAGGGTAGGAGATTCTGGAAAGGAAACCACCAGAGTAAAGTAAAAGAAGTATAAAGGAAACGGTCAAAGGCTGCAAGAAATACCTGACAATAAATATGATAAGACAAAAGGAGTCAAGATAGATGAAAAACTATGTTTTAGATGTGCTAGTGCCAACCACTTTGCAAGTTCTCTGGTGGGCCCTGGTATGATATGATATGATATGATATGGTATTTGTAACGCGCCTATACACAAGTGTTTCAAGGCGCGACGAGGCAGGGAGGGAGGAAACAAGGGGAAGACAGACAAACGATCCTACTAGGCCAGGTGTCATTCAGATCGCGCAAGTGCAGAGGTAAGGGGAAAAAGGAGAAAGTGCAGGGGAGGAGGTGGGGGGGTAAGTGCAGTAAAAGGTAAGTGGCGAAATAAAATAATAAATAATAAATAATAAATAAAAAGGGCCAGCTGGTGGCAAGTGCGAGGTAAGTGCAGAGCAAGAGCTGGGAAGGGGGCTGTAGGGATACAGTGACAGTCCCACAGTGCAGGGGGAGCCAGGGAGGCAGTGCAAGTGGAGAGTGGCTGGGCCCTGGACCGAGGTCGCTGTAGGAGGATAGGAGGGTAACATGTAGCAAATGTAAAAGGTGGGGTCACTGTGCCAGCTGTTGCAAGAACTATTTTTTAGGAGGTGGTGGAAAAGTATTTCATGTAGGTGAGGAATACCACCAGTCCTCAGAGGAGGAAGAACAGGCTGAGGTGGTAATGGTGAATATGGTTATGTGTAATGAGGATGATTGTGATATCCCATTTGCTGAGGTTGGATGGGAAACCGGTGTAGATGATGGCAGATTCAGTTGCAAAGTTGTCATTGATGTCGCAGGAGGTATTTGAAAATGTGGTTGGCAGAAAGGTGAGCACATTTTTGTCATTAGATAAGATACTCAGAGGGTACAATCTTGGTAAGATTGATGTTATCGGGTGAGTTGTTGCACGCCTACAATTCAAAGGAAGGGAAACCCAGAGCAAGGTGTACATCACTAAAAGTGGGGAAACATTGCTGGGACAGAGAGCAGAGAGCAAAAGGGTCTGGAAATAAAACACTACCCCAACACAGATGAGCAAGTACTTCATCTGAGTGAAGATGTTAGCATGGTTGAGAGGTACCCCAAAGTGTTCTCGAAGGACATTCGATGCGTGAAGGGCATGGTACATAAGATATCTCCTTAAGGAGGGAGTACTCCTGTTGCAGCAAAATTATGTCCAGTGCCAATGGTGTTAAGATATGGTGTAAAGGATGAATTGAGGAAATTAAAGGATACAGGAATAATAGAACCTGCTGGGAGTGTTGTATGGGTCTCTACTCTTGTGGTGAAGAAGAGCAGTGGTGAATTAAAATTGTGTGTGGATCTGTGAGAACTAAATAAGTGTGTTATTGTAAAGCGGCATCCTCATCCTAATAGGATGGAGCTGTTAACCATGATAGGCAAGGCAAAATTATTTAAGTTAGACATGGCATCCGCATATCATCAGATAAGGTTGGATGACTGCTCTAAAAAGTTAACTAGTTTCATCACGCATGAGGGAATTTTCCAGTTTTGTAGAATGCTGTTTGCCCTTGTTTTGGCTTTGTCCATCTTTCAAAAGTGATGGATAGGTTGCTGAAGGATCTTCCCAATGTCCATTGTTGTCAAGATGACATACTAGTCTGTGGTGATAGTTGTTAAAAACATGAGGAACATGTAAGGAAAGTTGTGGAGATTCTGGAGAAGAGAGGTATCACGTTGAAAGCAGAGAAGTTTGTTTTTGGTAAGGAGGTAGTTGAGTACCTTGGCCATGAAATATCTAGTGAATGGTTAAGTCCTAAAATAGATTTGGTGGATGGGATCAAAAAGATAAAGGCACCTGGGGGTAAGGGATAACTGAGATCCTTTTTAGGAATGACTGAATTTTCTCAAAATGTGTAAGCAATTTTGCGGACAAGACTGTGAGGATGAGCAGTTTACTCAAGAACGGTGCAGAATTTGTGTGGGATAGTAATTGCGAGGGAGAGTTTCAAATGATAAAAAGTGAGATTGACATGGCAAAGCCTTTGGCTATGTTTGATACGAGAGGAGAAGTGTTATTGCCATTGATGTCAGTGACTCTGGGATCAGGCCATTTTGGCTCAAATTGGGGACAAGGGACAAGAGGTGATTGTAACACATGCATCATGTATGTTGAGAGGAGCAGAACATTATTATTCCATGCTGGAGAAGGAAGTTATGGCTTGCCATTGGGGTGTGGACACATTTCAAAACTCTATGTGGGGTGCAGAATTTGTTATTTGGACTGACCACAGGCCATTGAAGGTTATTTTCGAAAGGAAAGGGCTACAAAAAGTTTTGAGGAGAGTAGCTTGTTGGGTGGCTAGAATGCAAGGACGCACATTTATCATAGAAGTAATCTCAGATAGGGAAAATGTGTTAGCAGATCATGCTTCGAGATTGAGTGAGTGTGAAGGAGGTGATTACTGACACAGTGTTTGTTACTCATGATGGGGTTATCACTTGTGAGGAGTGGACAAGGACGTTGAGGGAGGAAGGAGTTGTTGATCATGTTGTGAGGTTTGTAGAAGATGTTTGGCCAGAGAAAAGTGCAGAGGATCGAAGTCTGTGCCAGGTGAGGTCAGAACTATGTGTGAAAAGCGGTATTTTATACAGGAGGGATAGGGCAGTTGTTCCCCAGTCTTTGAGGAGGAGGCTATTTGACATTACCCATGCAGGTCACGTATGTTACTCACCGGCCGACGAGTAAACAGGGCAAGCAACCAGGATGGTTATACTGGGTGGTTGCTTTTAGAGCTTGATATGGAGCCTCCACCTGAGCCTCCTCTCTGTTGAGGGAAATAAGCTCTTTTTGGTGATATGACCCTCTGCTGTGCTTAATCGCAGACAAAGAGACCGATCACCCAAAAGAGCGGGGAGAACACACCGGCACGAACCCATCTGAAAGAAAAATACAAATGGTAAGTACTTGGTGACAGTAAAGACCACCACAAGAATTTGTAATTGACAGGAACAAGAATGGGAATTCCCCTGTAGGTATAGAAAGGATATTAGATTCTATTCCGATGGTTTCAGATAGGGTACATTAAATAAGTGTTAAGGAGGTCTTACCAGAACAGGATTTCAATAACCTAATCAATCCAAACTATAATACAACGGAAGTACAAAACAATAAACAGGGAGGTTAGTAGGGATGCTATACCCGGGTGGCACGAGGAGCGCACTAGATACGGGTAGGTGCACTTTTCAGCAAGGTGTCCCTGTGTGCACTTTCAGCAATGAGTCCTTGTGTACTATCAGCAAAGCGTCCCTGTGTACACTTGAGGAATTAACAGTTCCAAAACAACTGAATGGAGTCGGAAACCGCAAAAAGGCACTTTGAAATGAAGAAAGGTACAGTTTACAATATATGCCTACGGTGGAGGTGTTGAGGAAGGCTACACAATAAATGTCACAATGTTTTAGTAGCTCAAATGTCCAAAAGATAGTAGCAGGAAGAACTCACCTGCAGTTGTAAGAGGATGAAGCTGATAGCTTGGAGTCAGCTGGGAAGGTGAGGAAAACCAGGTGTAGGCGGCAGTTCGGTAGTTCAGAACAGAACAAGAGAAAATCCTGTTCTGGAAGAAAAAAGAAAGGCAATCCAGTGGACAGGCAGTGAGGTCTGGTACACAGGCGGGCTATAGGCAGAACAGAATCAGGATGCAAGCAAATTGTAGGCAGGCGATGGGGTCCGGTACACTGGCGACACGAAAAACGATGTAAATACACAATCCAAAGGCAAAACCGTAAAGCAGGCAAAAGTCCGGTACACGGGTGGGCAGAAGAATTGAGGAATCTCAAGGCAGTCCGTAAAGGGAAAACAGGAAATAGCACACGAGAAGGCAATAGTTAGGAAAGGCACAGAAGAAGAAACTTCGTATGCCGGTTGCAACGTTAATCAGAAGCAGCATTCCTCCAGCTGCAGTGACTAATATCACCCAGGAGGCGGAGCGCCGACAGAGCTCATGTTCTGCATAGTCGGAACTACACGCAAAAGGTAGGTTTCCTGGGAGTTGTAGTCAAAGGCTGGGTCGTTGGTAATTTCGGTGTTGCTGACCCCAATTTCCAGGGTAATCGCCACCCAGAGAAATAAGGAGCTGAGAAATGTCGGATACTGCAGCGAAGCGTCACGACTTTGGTAGGTGCCTTGAAAGTGGTCTGTTTAGCCTGGTGTGATGAGGAGGCAAGAGGGGCATTCAGACCCCGATGTGTGACAACGTAGGTGTGACAAACACCAAAGCTGTTTTGAGGAGTGAGTGTTGGTGACCCAGTTTTGATTGGGACGTGGGAAAGATGTTGGGAAGATGTATAGAGTGTGATGTAGCAGGAAACAATGTTGTGGCATGGATGCAGCCAATTGTGAAAGTGGAAAGGTGTGGAGTGAAACTGCTTTGGCTACATTGGGTCCATTGGATATGGGGAGTGGACGTGGACAATTTATTGTTGTACTAGTAGATTTGTTTTCACGGTGGACAGAGTTGTGTGAGATATTTCTGCTTGTGATAGATGAATTTTTACAAGATGTGTTCGAGAGGGAAAGATTGCCTAATTCTGTATAAACTGCTAATGAGAGGCAGTTTATGGGGGGGAGGGGGTTGAGTATCTCAAACACCGTGGAGTAAAGCACAAAAGGACTGCAGTGTATCAATGGCAGACCAATGGAATGGTGGAAAGGGTGAATTGCTGTATGATGGAGGCTCTGCAGATGGCAGGTGCATGTGGGAGGGATAAGAAGCTAGCTGTAAGGGATCGGCTATATGCCTTACGGTTGACTCCACATGCATCCACGGGACTGAGTTCATTTGAGCTAATGAGGGGGGAACCTAGTACAAGAGTGTCTTCTCTCTGGTTAGGTTGGGTGTGGGAATCTGATTACTTTGTGGAAGAATTGAGAGAGAAGATAGATAAAAGGAAGGGAGCGAGGGTGAGGATGTCGAATGAGAAATGAGGGAGGAGTTTGGAAGTTGTGGTGGGTGACTGGGTACAAGTTAAGAAACCAGTTGTAAAGAAAAAGTAGAGGTGTTGTACTCCAATCCAGTCCAGGTTGTGGAGGTCTTGATGGGTGCAGGGAGGCCAAGTGTGGAATTTGGCCGGGTTAGCACGGGTCAAGTCAATGCACAGTGTTTAGAGTTGCTTGTTCCCAAATGCTCTGGATCCACCTCTTGCATCCCATGATAATGTTATTGGCGCATATATGTGAAGTTGTTTATTTTGTACATAGTTGTTTTGTTTTCCATCGTAATTCATTTGATGATTTGTGTGCAATGTGTCAAGGGAGGGAGATGTGTTGTGATGTGATCTCATCTGGAATGTAGAACAGGACTGTGGAATGTGGAGGGGATATGAGCAGGCGGAATGTTAACTTGCTTCGTTACAAATAAAGGGCAGTTAGAGATTAAGTAGAAAGCTGATGGGTGAGGGTCTTTTATGTACTGCTTGAAGGACAAATAAAAGTCAGTAATGTACCTTCAGAGGAGTGTGTCTCAATCTGTTCAGTATGTATAGCTATATGTATATACTTAATTCACTGAACAACAAGTTTGTTAAACGGACATTATTGTTACAAGTAAAACCCCAAAACAACATAAATGTGGCAGTTATGGTTAAGCAACAATAACTCATGCCACCGCTGTGCACTGCTAAGACTAACACCCAGGACATGAAAGATGACATCACATATCCGGGCCAACTGTTTTTGATTGCTGACATGATTGGGATAGTTTTTCTTTGTTACTGATAGTGATCATTTCAAAGATGTAAAAGGTGCTATACATCTACACATTAACCTTTTTATGTGTTTTTTATGTGTTCTTAAAGTACTTTCCTTACAGTGTAATCTGAGCTCATAGTGCACATACATGGGGCAATAAGCAGACCTCAAACACACAATTAATTTGTGTAAATGATGATTAACTCTAATGTTATTGTCATTTTTGGTGCTGTTGTTTCTTTCTTCCCTACTTTAGTTTCCATGTATCTGACTCTAATTTGTATGTATTGTGTGTTTTTATATGTATTTTGTCTACTATCACAAGTGTGGTAAGTTTTCAATTATTATCTATTCCTTCTATGTTTAACATCACTCAAAACTCTCATAAGGTAGCATTTATTATTTTACTATTGGAAATTACCAGATTAAAAATATTGCACTCCTATGCTGCAGCCATTGCCTATATGTATGTATGATTAGATTCCTATACTAACAACAACACTAAAATATAATGATTTGTTTACTTGAGAACATTCTTTAATACATTAAGCAGTTCATGATAGTTCTCCCAATCACCCCTAAAATCTTTATTCCAACATTATAAACTCAACCCCTTGTAAGAACTGTTCAATAAAACAAATTTAATATGTGATCTCATCAGTGATATTGATATTAATATTGATATTGATATTTTATTTCTATCGTGCGCGCACACAAGTGTTTCAGAGCGTGACAAGGCAAGGCAAAGGAGCGGAAGAGGGGAGAACAAAACATCTATCTTACTAGGCCCAGTGACATTGAGAACGCGCATGGGAGAGGGGGAGGGGAAAAGTGCATGGAAGTGCGTAGAAGTGGAAAGTGCGAAGCAAATGAGAAACAGATAAATAATAATAGTAAATAAATAAATAATAAAGGCAACAAACAGTGGTAGTGCAGCCAGCCATTGGCAAGTGCTAGGTTTAAGGCAGTAGACAGGGTAGGTCTGATAAGTACAGAAAGAAAAAGGGGGGGCTGTATGGGTACAGATACAGACCCCAGTGCAGGGGTGGCCCGGAGGCAGTGCAGGTGGGTGGCAGGGTGAGCAGGCATCTGGGCCCGGAGGACAGACGGTGGCCAGGTGCACGGTGCCAAGAGATAACAGATCAGCATGGGAGAGGGGGAGTGAAGGCAGAAGAAAAGAGGAAGGTCTTGAGGTGCTTCCGGAACCGGAGATAGTTCTCCTCAAGTTTTAGTGTGGCAGGGATGCTGTTCCAGAGAGAGGCCCCAGCCGAAGACAGAGATCTACCACCAGCTTGTTTCTTTGAAAAATGACTGACCCTGAGGGAGTTAGAGGTAGAGGAGCGAAGAGTTCGAGAGGGGAGGTATTTGGGGAGGGATAGCTGAAGGTATTTTGGAGCCAGGCCCCAGAAAGCCTTGTGAACAATGCAGAGGGTTTTGAATTTAATCCTTGCATCCACTGGGAGCCAATGGAGGGATTTCAGATCAGGAGAGATATGAACCCAGGGCCTGAGGCCAAGGTCAAGTCTTGCAGTCCTGTTCTAGATTAGTTGCAGAGGGCGGAGAGTAGAGGCAGGTAGATTTAGAAAGAGGCTGTTACAACAGTCCAACCTAGAGAGAACCAGAGCTTGGGAGACCATGAGTTTCTGGGGGAAGAAGAGGAAAGGCAGAGTACCTTTGAGGAGGTGCAGTAGGAAGTTTGACTTTTTAGAGACATCAGGGATGTGGGTGGAGAAGGAAAGTGTGGAGTCAAAGATGACCCTGAGGTTCTTTGCCTCGCAGGTGGGGGTAGGAGGAGGGCTAAGGGAGGCCGGCCACAGAGTGAGGGGAAAGGATGGTGAAGGTGTGCCGATGAGCAGGATCTGCGTCTTGCTGGCATTCAGACAAAGATCATTGGTGGCACACCAATCTTGAATGGCAGTTAGGCAATCAGAGATGAGAGAGGGAGATGAGGTGGCCGAGGGCAGCTTGAAAATGAGTTGAGTGTCATCAGCGTAGCACTGGAAATGTGTGCAGAAAATGGCAATGCAGTGAGCGAGAGTTGCCAGGTATTGGTTGAAAAAGCCAGGGCGAGAGTTTAGACCCCTGGGGAACACCAAGGTAGAGAGGAAGATAGATGATAGGAAGGACCCAAGTTGGACCTGGGAGGGTCGATCAGAGAGGAAAGAAGTCACCCAGGCCAGAGCCTGTTCAGCGATACCCAGGTTATCACAGAGACGGTTGAGCAGGATGCTATTGTTGACCGTGTTGAAGGCAGAAGAGAGATCGAGGAGGATGAGGTCAGAGGGAATGTTAGAGTCAAGGTTGGAGAGCAGATCTTCATTTGTGATGTCATCTTTCATGTCCTGGGTGTTAGTCTTAGCAGTGCATGGTGGTGGCGCAAGTTATGATTGTTTAGCTTACCATAAAAAGCGAATTACTGGGGGTTTTCAGTTTCATTTGTATCCATAATGCCCATTTAGCAACATTTTTGATTGAATTATATACGTTTTTTTTTAGTGCAACTTAAATATAACATCCCTTTAACAAAGGTTTTTCAGTGAATTTCATAGGTTGTTATTAGTTCAACTTAATTATAACATCTCTTTAACGTTTTTTCAGTGAATTTCATTGCTTTTTACCAGTGCACGCTAATTTCCTACAACTTACTAATATCATACTTCCCCAATATAGCAACAGTTTTGTCCAATTTACAGTTTCAACTTAATACTCTGCCATTCCCCACCTTCTAGCATCATTTTTAACACTTTTTGCAACTTTTTCCACTGTTTTTGTATTCATTGATGTCCACAAACGTCTAATGTCATCATGGACTATCCAGACAGTGTGAAGTGACCACGAGCTTGCATGCAGCATGATGATGTTTTCACGAACGAGTCCGTGCTTCGCTAACAGTTCAGAACTGCATTTTCAGATCATCTAGGAATTTTGAAGCTCAAAATGACCACTTCTTGCACAGCTCCTACACCTATTCTTACTCATTATCTAGGCCCACTACTCAGATATCACTAGTTTTTCTACTAACATTCTTAAACTTAGGAAAAATAAAACACAAGACATATTTCCCAAAACATGCTTTTAGGTCCTTGCTAAAACTCGTTGCACAAATTTGTTGTAATCTAGTCCACCACTTCAGGCTGTAACCCTAAGCAGAATATTTATTCCCATTGAAACCTAGCGCTTCGCCCATGCCGCATGCCCCAATAAGCAAATCACAGTACACATTTCTCCTTGCAGACAGCCCGGCCCATTGCCCAGACACCAATGTCATATCACTGTTTTGTCTACTTACATTTTCACACTTTACAAAAAATAAAATACCAGAAATATTCACAAAACAATGCATTGAAGTTCAGGCTAACCCTCCTCGTGCATATTTGCTGCAATCCCATCCATCATTTCAACCTGTAACCACAAGCAGAATTATTTTTCCCATTCAAATCTATCCCAATTTCGAAAAACTTTGCCACATAGCTGGTCCCTCGCAGCCACACCCACTTTAAACAGATTGCTATCCCTTGTGGTCATGGCCAGTAGCCAGATTGTCCGGGTCATGGCCATGACCCGGAAAATCTGGCCACTGGCCATACCTCAGTCACCAAAGGTATATCACTTTTTTTGTACCTATATTATGACACTTTTCAAAAAATAAAACACGGACACATTTAAAAAACCATGCTTTCAGATCCTTGCCAACGGTCCTTGCACAAGTTTGCTGCAAACCCACCCATGTTTTATTTGAAAAGTGTCAAAATGTATGTACATAATATAGTCATATAGCTTAGCCCCCACTTAACAAAATCCATTCAGACTTTACACAAACATTCAAGGTTGGGTCTATAATCTTTCTGAAAACTATAAGCCATATGAAATGTTGAGACCCCCCTCTACTTTTGCCCCCTCTTGATAAACTCCCACCAAACTTTGCAATAACATTTGCAAACTTTTGTCCAGATTCGTCAAATGGTGCCATATTTATAAGCCTTTAAATTATTATGGACCCCCGTCTAATTTTACAAAAAACTACTGGATGGATTTACTCCAAGTTTACAAAAGCATGCTGCCGGGCGAAGCTGCCGCTCCTGCCGCAAATTTGGTGAAAATCCGTCCAGTGGTTTGGGCTGTTGGCATGAGCAAATTGTTTTTTTTCGATTGTGTCTATGGGAAAAAACACACATTTTGGGACCCCATTATAACTTTGCCCCCCCTTCACGAAATCTCACCAAACTTTGCAGAATCAATTTGACTGGCCATTTACTTTTTTTTTTACAAAGTTTCATGAGGATTTATCCAGGGGTGCGGGGGTGCAAAGTTATAAGCCACCCAAACTGTGCTCTTCCTATGGGTTGAGAAACTTTACCACAAATACAGGTCGGCTACCGCAGGTCCTGTAATTAACATAATATAGGGTAATTGTTAAATAGGGAATAGTGTATGGGTTAACTGTTAGGAGAAATGTTAAGTAGGGCCAAATGTTAAGTAGGGGTATATATGAAGTTAAGTAGTGTAACTTAACCTTCATTCTGATTCTGTTGGTTCTTTCCATGACCACCAATCTGGCTTCAGAGCGGCCAGAAGCAAGGAAACGGCTCTCTTGAACATCCGTGAAGACCTGCTCTCCAACCTTGACTCTAATATTCCCTCTGTCCCCATCCTACTTCGATACGGTCAACCATAGCACCCTGCTCAATCATCTCTGTGACAACCTGGGTATCACCAATCAGGCTCTGGCCTGGCTGACCTCTTTCCTCTCTGATCATCCCTCCAAGGTACAACTTGGGACCTTACTATCTTCTATCTCTTTCTCTATTTGTAGTGTTCCCCAGGGGTCTAACCTCTCACCTTGGCTCTTCAACCAATACCTGACAACTCTCACCTATTGCATTTCCATTTTGTGCACACATTTCCAGTGCTATGCTGATGACACCGAACCCATTTTCAGGCTTCCTTCAGCCACCTCCTCTCCTTCCCTCATCTCTGAGTGCCTAATCGCCATTCAAAATAGGTGTTCCGCCAACGATCGTTGTCTAAATGCCAACAAGAGTGAGATCCTCCTCATTGGTGCACCTTACCAATCCTTTCCCATCACTCTCTGGCTGGCCTCCCTTGGCCCTCCTCCTACCCTACCTGCAAGGCTAAGAACCTCAGGGTTATCTTTGACTCCACACCTTCCTTCTCCGCACACATCTCTGACGTCTTCTTACTGCAGATAGAGGTACTCTACCTTTCTTCTCCTTCCCTCAGAAGCTCACTGTCTCTCAAGCTCTGGTTCTCTCTAGGTTGGACTACTGTAACAGCCTCTTTCTAAATCTACCTGCCTCAACTCTCCGCCCTTCACAACTAATCCAGAACAGGACTGCAAGACTTGTCCTTGGCCTCTAGTCCTGTGATCGTATCTCTCCAGCTCTGAAATCCCTTCATTGGCTCCCGGTGGGAGGATTAAATGTAAAACCCTCTGCATTGTCCACAAGGCTTTCTGGGGCCTCGGTCCAAAATACCTGCAACTATCCCTGTGTAAATATCTCCGCTCTCGAGCCCTTTGCTCCTTTTCTTCTAACTCCCTCAGGGTCAGTCGTTTTTCAAAGAAAAGAGCTGAGGGCAGATCTCTGTCTTCAACTGGGGCTTCCCTCTGGACAGTTTCCCTTCCACCTTGAAACTCGAGGAGAACCAACTCTGGTTCCAGAAGCAGCTCAAGACCATCCTCTTCGCTTCTGCCTTTGCTCCTCTTCTCCCCTGCTGATCTGCTTTCTCTCTCAGCACCGTGCACCTGCCCACCCTATGTTCTTTGGGCCCAGGTACCTGCTCATCCTGCCTCCCTCCTGCACTGCTTCCGGGCCTCTCCTTGCACTAGGGTCTGTATCTGTACCCATTCAGCCCCCCACCCACTTTTCTTCTCCACTTATCAGATACATCCTATCTGACTAACCTAGCACTTTGCCACTTGCTGGCTACACTACCACTATTTGTCGCCTTCATTTATTTCTTTATTTTTACTTATTATTATTTATTCTGTTCTCTCCTCTGTTCCTCAGTTTCCTCTTCTCCCTCCTTCCATGCACTTTCCCCTCCCCCCCCATGCACTTGCGTGCTCTTAATGTCACTGGGCCTAGTAAGATTGTTGTTATTTTTCTCCCCTGTTTCTACCTCTTTTGCCTGGTTGCGCTCTGAAACACTTGTGTATGAGCACGATATAAATAAAACATAATTTAATTTCATTTCATTTAATTTCTTTTCATTAAGGGGTAGAGGGGAGGTACCCAGGCGTGTGGTAGTGGGATAGTGTGGCAGACAGCCTGAGGTCGTCTAGCAAGATGGGACCACCCACAGGGCCATCTTTTGGCCTCATACGCCATTTGGGTCAAACCTGAATTTAGGTAAGAGGCTTGTTGCTCCAGACTCACCATAAGGGTCCCGGGACCCCTCCAAGGAAAGGGGGCTGATGTAGCAGTTCCCAAGTTAGGTGATGCACACACATGGTGAATCCTAGGGAATATAAAAGGTAAAAGGTGAAAAAGATAAGCGTGTTAATAAATAAAGAGTGGTCCCCGTTGGGATACCTATGAAATTCACTCTGGTGTCTGTGTCCATTAGTGATCTAAGAACTCAGGGTGTAGCCCATCTCCTGTTATCAGCAATTTTATTTTGAGGTGCAGCGCCCCTTCCTAGTGGCTGGCCTGGGTGGGTCGGCATTCCCATGGGGTCTGTCGCTGGTCCGGGGTGAGGGAGGCTGACACACTTGCTTGGACCAGGACTGGAAAATAGGGGCTACAGTAACATCAGGGCTACAGTAACTTCACTCCAAAGTGGTTGACACCTAATTGAAGAACTCCAAACGACATTTACAGATAACAATCACTGACGTGACAATTAAAGCACATTAGCTCTTTTCATCATTGATTCTGTGTTAAAGTTGCTTGTTTTGTGCTGGCTGGTCGGGCTTCTGCCACCTCCTCTACATTATGTAGTACCCAGGGAAGGAAAAATCTAGTCCCCCAGGTTCCCCAGCCAAGGACATAATATCTCTGCAACAGACCTGAGGGACCCAAAGCCGGAACAGAGAGAGAAACCGATTGAGAGTAGGACCTGGAAAGAGGGAGGCATGAGATTGAAATCATGGAATTCAGAACAGAGCTAAACGATATCTCCATCAGCTCAGGGATAAGGAACTCGCCTACTGGTGAACTGGCCTTCAGAACGCCCCCTAAGTCACTTCTTTCCCACCAGCAGGCATCTTCAAACCCACAGTAATGTTAACCAAATTCAATCTACCTGTTTGGTTGCAGAAGCTCTGCAGTCAATGAGGCTTTGCTCATCCTATCATTTTGACCTTTTCATTAAAGAATATCACTCACCAACACTGCTAAAGACCCTTCCCGCCCAAAAACATAATCCACAGATGCAATAGTGCAATTTTCACCAGCAGAGGCCTACGGAACAAACACTAGACTTGACTTTCATATCATTTTTCAAGTTATTATTGTTGCCAGCTTTGTACACAAGAGAGGCAACTCACAGCAGCAGGCTCAATGTCTGATGGGAGTTATCAGCATCAGCAACATGCAGCAAAAATGAATCAATGGATCCATGATAGATGGACTGTGTGTTACTTCTCCCAGATGGCTGATGGATTCTCATGGAGTTTACATGCCATCTCGGAGAGATGGTGTGCTGTCTTATGGCATGTCATGTAGGAAGTGGATGGTGGCAGCGGACAGAGCAATCTAGGAGGCAAGATGGTAGATGCCCTTTTTGACAGCTCACTCTGCACAAAAATGCTTACAACTGCTCACAGTCTGCGAGAACATAAAAGGCAGCCTCAGTTTGGCCCGAGCATACCATTTGTTGGAAGGAGCAGACCATTGGATGAGGCCCAGAGAGTCAGAAGGAGAGAGAGAGCTTAGGAGGAGGAGAAAAAGGCAGAATTGAGCTAGGGGGTAGATGAGTGAGCATAAGAGGAGAACGTGCACAAAAGAAGTGAACGGGAGGGGAGTGAGCAGAGGAAGAGGAATGTGGCTTGAAAGAAGAGACGTGAGAACAGAGCTCAAGAGAAGAGGAGAGAAGAAAGGAGGGGGAACAAATAAGTAGGCGAGAGCAAGGAGCAGAGAGGGTGGCATATAACAGAAATATCTAGCAAAAGGAGAGCAGAGACATCTCAAAAGAGAACTAAGCAACATTGAGGAGAAATAAGATTAAGAGGATAGAGGATAGAAAAGCAACATTGAGGTGCAAGGAGAGGAGGAGGGGGAGCTGCCAACAAATAATAGTGACGAGCAAGGAGTGGAAGGGGGGGAATGCAAACAAGAAGGTGAAGCCAGACCCACAGGTGAGAAAAGCAGAGAATTAAGAACGGTAGATGAAGGAGGCCTGATCGTTGTGAGTCACCAAGGAGGAGATTAGTAAAACAGGCCAGCCAGAAAGAGTTCTAAACCAGCAGGATAAAGGGGGGGTTAAAGGTTATTCCCAGAAGCACTCGTCTACGATGTGACAGTAACAGTGGTGGCAGAGTTGGCAACCACTATTCCAGGGCACATGCTCAAACCTCCCTGAACGCAGTGAGATCTGGCAAATTGTAACCACCTATGTATGGCAAGAGGTTAGGCAGTCCCGAGCCCATGCATCTGGCAGGTGGGGAGGACCAGTTAAAGATAGCTTAGCACTCTGATAACAGCGGGAAGAACCAACCAAGCCTAGAAGTAGAGATCACCTGTCACGCCATTGACTAGGAGTGACATTGGTTTAACCTAGGAGGCTGAGCACCAGGGTACGTATGGGCACACCTCGGTCTTCAAGCAAGCTGAAATTGCTTCCTTTAAGTTTGCGCTAAAAAACCTTAATTCATGTTCCCAATTCACTGCAAGCACTGGGCTGATTTGCGTTGTGAAAAAATCGTGTTTCAACACTATTGTTCGATTCCTGAGTTGCCTCTTAAAATGTGGGAGTGACAGTTCACTGATTGAAACCAAAATAAACACCCCCTGCTGTTATGAGAAGAAATACCATTCGACATGGGGTGCCAGTGCAGTACAAACACGTAATGGCAGAGAAGCCTTACATTTACTAGGGAAAGACTAACACTTAGGGGAAAATGTATCAGTCCAGATTTTCAGGATAGATACATCCCCAACAGGTACTGCCTGCGGTTTATAAATACATACTGCACCTGGAGGCCCCTTGCAGAGCTGAACATCTAAATGAGTGTGTAGGTGCCTTCTTGCATTCTTTCATAGGTACCGCTCAATAATAGATTTTTCTTATTATGCAAAAATATATTTGAAGCAGGAGAATGCTCTGCAAGTGGTAAGATAGTGATCTCTGATGATGGTGATCTTTTAATGGGTCTGTAGTTATCTGGGGGAGGGTAAATTGAAACAGTTGGAAACTCAATGCATACCTTTTGACACATTGTGGGTTTGTGGAAAATACAAAGGGTGAAATTAAAAATGCATCTTTTTTTGTTTTTTCTTTTTTTGCGGTGTGGTCAAAGAACCTGTCAGGGCGAAGATTATCCATTTTTCCCTCCAAGTTAATAATGGCAACCCTTTATCATCCCTAGCTGACCCAGTTAGCAATTAGGAACATCATTTAACAAATAACTACAAACATGGATGATGGGCAGAACACTGAGGGGCTTACAATGCCTACTCGACCAATTAAGTTCATACTCTGTAGAGAATGGCCTCAAGATCAATGCAACAAAAAACAAAATGATGATCTTCAGCCCTTAGCATGCTAAGATGGAGAGGAGGAAAATCTGGAGTATAGACCAGAAGCTGATAGAAACTCTACCGCAATTTGAATAGCTGGGTGCCATGATTGATCATATACTGACATGGGTACCACAGTGGAACCAAATAGAGGCAAAAGTACACCAAAAACAAGGGGCCATTGCGAACTTTGCAAGAATGCAGGGAGGCTATGTCCCAACTGACTCGTGAAAGTGTATCTTGCAAAAATGCCACCGGTTATATTATATTGTGCCGAAATCTGGAGTGGTAAATGCATTCAGGATATGAAATTGGAGTGTAACTGTATACATTCCTTACCAAATTGGCCAAAAAATACTCCAGCGGAATACATGTGCCTAGAACTCCAGTTACACAATATACGGAGCATGGTAAGGTTGCAGAAATTACTCATTAAGGAAACTGTGCAATCCTCTACTCCAGATACGCGGCTGCACTTTATCATGCGTCTCTTAATATACATCGAGGGCTTAGTTGCACTTGTCTACATGCTCTAGTCAAGGGGTCTTCTCCATAGTGCGCCAGAGTAACCCCTGACTCCACTAACACCACCTTTGCAAGGTTCACAGTAATCACGAGGCCATTGCTACATATGTTAGAATGGGAGCAAAGAATAACCAAAATAGCTAGTCATTCCCCCAGCCATGAATGCATCATTCACTGACACGAAGACCATCAGCTCCCTGTGCACCTAAGAGAGTATCGCCACAATTGGATGGCCCAAAAATACATGCAGATTCAATTCAATTGTCTGACCTCTTTAGAGGTAATGGGTTCCCAGAGGATTACACAGACAGCAACGAGCGTGCAGATTGTATGGAGGAGAGGAGTTAGAAACAGTCAAACACTCACTACTTGCATGTGACAGCTTCAGCAAGATTCGAAGGCAGCATTTGCTTGGATCTGGTGAAGTGGTCAGTGATAAAACCGCTGCGATTAGGGAATTATGGAACGCTTTCATGGAGGCAATGATGTAAATTGAATATGGCACTGGGGGAAATTCTAATGCTTGTTCGAAATAGTTATGGATGCCCTGACTGCCTAAAAGAATATCCTGACTATGGTTATGCAAACGAATAATACACTGGTCCTTATGCTGCTACATGGAGCATGCTAACTACATTCTAGCTAATGGTTTTAAATATGTATACATTTTTTTTAATTTTAATAATTTGTATTATTTTAATTAATAATGATAACACATGTGATCACAAGTTACAGACATCTAGAGGAACTAATTACTGCAAATAAACATAGGATAACCATAATAACATGTAAAGAAGTTAATGAAGTACAAAACATTCAATAAACCATTTGTATTATTTTGCAAAGTTCTCTGAGCTTATGTTATGGAAGCAATAGAAAATGGTACATGAATTATTATATCAAATCTGCAATGGAAATACATTGGGGAGAATTGGAAAATGAAAGATGGGGAAACGAACTTGTAGACAAACAGCTAACAAACATGAAACAGAAGGCAGGAGAGTAAGGGGGAAGATGGGTATAATTTTGTATTTGTTCAAACTGTTATTACAGTTATAATAATAGTATATGATAAACATATGCATGAGATTATCAGCCAATATCTAATGGATTCAAAATAGGTATATAGGTTCAGGTAACATGTGCAGTTACATTGACATAGTTAAGATAGCGGATGAAAAAGGACCATTTAGCATTGAATTTAGGGATTGTATTCAACTCATTAGCCATACATAAGCCCATTTTATGTAAATTACAAATAGAGTTCCACCATCCTCTGGTGGAGAGAGATTGAAAATCCTTCCAATTGGCTGTAATGCATTTCAAGGCTGTGCAGGTCAATAAATCATAAAGTTTGGCTGAGTCTCGGGAGATATTAGTTGTTAAGGCTATGCTACCTAGGAAGACATTCAAAAAGGACAACTGAATATTAACAGAGAATATGAGCTTAATAATCCTCCAAATGTCTTTCCAAAATCTGAAAGTAAATGAACATTCAAAGAACATATGCATATATGAAGCAGGAGTTATACCACATGTCCAACATTTAGCATCATGATTTGGATTAGCCTTAGCTAGTTTGGCAGGAGTAATGAATGCTCTATGAATAAAGAAAAAATAATGTTGCTTTATGTTTGCTGAAACAAATATGTTATTGATTGTAGAAAACAAACGGCACCATATATGATCATCAAATCTGTAACCTAAGTCATCTTCCCATTTCAGACGAATAGTACAAACATCAAATGTTGAGGTGGTGAGCATACTATAAAATTTTGAAGCCCTTACATCATTACTCATGGTAAGCTGCAACAGTCTAAAGGGATCTGAAGAAAGGGTCTTGTTAGAAAAATGATTAAGTGCATCTAGACAGGAGTTCATTAATTTATTATGGTATAGAAAGTCTGCTTTGGGAATGGCAAATTTGGATATCATTTGCTGAAAGGTGAGGATTGACGGCCCATCTATAATGTTTTGAATGAATCTAATAAATTTTTTTTATCCATGATCTACGATTTAAGGTCTTGCTGTTAAATACAATATTCTTGTTATGCCATATTAAAGGGGAAAGGCACTTATTTGGGGTTTTGAAATGATGGAAGAGAAAGGCTTGTAGGGCTGAGATAGATGCCTTAATAGGATCTAGGACATTCATAGATGTATGTTTAAATATGTAAATGAGGTCTGTGACGTTATAAGGGGAGACTGAATGTTTTTCTAAAGTATACCATGTAGGAATATCATTAATTACGGGATCATAAAACCAGTGGCGAGATTGTTTTAGTAGAAACGAAGAATGGTATAGCTTGAAATCTGGGAATTTAACTCCACCCTTTCATATGGAGCTTTAAGCTTGGTTAAAGCTATTCTTTTACTTTTTCCTTCTCCCCATAAAAGGTTTAGCAAAATAGAGTATATAGATTTGAAAAAGGAAAGAGATAATGGAACCGATAGAAGCTGTAAGTAGTATAGTACAATAGGGGACAGCATCATTTTAATAGTATCTAAACGTCCCCACCAAGAAAGATATAGGGGGGACCATTTGGAAGTTAGGTCTTTAAGAGAGTCGAATATGATTTTTGTGATAATTTTAACAGTATCTTGGATTGTAGGGGCAAATCGAATTCCTAAGTATTTCATAGAACTACTACACCATTTAAGGCCAAAGATCTCAATGTCATGTTTGAGACAATAAGAGTTTAGGGGCATAATTTCCAATTTCTCTCTGTTTAATTTGTATTCTGATACTTGACCAAACTGAGCTAAACCATCAAGTAGATTTAGCAGGTGGTGTTTGGGATTCTTGATAAGAATAAGGATATCATCAGCATATGCTGCTATTTTGGTATATGAGGCGCCAGCCGAAATACCTGGGATGTTTTCATTGGATCGTATTAATTCCAATAAAGGTTCAAGAGAGAGAATATATAGTAAAGGTGAAAAGGGGCAGCCTTGCCGTGTTCCTCTAAGTAAAGGACGAGGGAGGATGTTTAGCCATTTAGATAAATTGAGGATTTAGGGGATGAATTTAGAGGTTTGACCAGGGAAATAAATGTTTCACCACAACCGTGCCATTTAAGGGCTTGAAACATAAAGTTCCAATTGACACAGTCAAAAGCTTTTTCCGCATCTAGTGCGATGGCTGCGTATCCTTGTTTGTCTTTTTTTGTCTTTAGCTGCTAAGCTAAGGGCATTGAGTAATAGTCTAGCATTTGAGGAAATGTTACGTCCTTTCACATAACCAGTTTGGTCTGCTTTAACAAGAACTGGAAGTGAGGGTTCAATTCTATTGGCTAATATTTTCACAAAGATTTTGCTTTCAATATTTATGAGGGATATAGGTCTATAATTACTGTGAATTGTAGAGTCTTTGTCAGGTTTAGGGAATATAATGAGTAGAGCTTCTGAGAATGAACCAGATGAAGATTTTGAGGTATGAAATATGAAAATAGTGTTTTAAGTTTAGTAGTTAGGACGTTGGATAGATTGATATAGAATTCAGTAGAAAGTCCATCAGGCCCAGGAGCTTTCCCTTTGCCCAAGCCCTTGATGGCTTTAATGATCTCTGAGGATGTAATTTCCTTATCAAGGTGGGAGAGGTCTATTTGAGGGTATGTTGCCCGACTAATGTTGTTAAAAAAGGATTCTATGTTATCATTAGGAATAGGACATTCAGGGGTATACATATCAGCATAGAACTTCCTGAAGCAATCAAGTATATCTTCGGATCAATATTGAGACATGCCATGAGCATCCTTTACATGTGATATGTGAAACCTTTCTTTTTTAGTTTTTAAATAAGAGGCAAGCATTCTACCAGCTTTATTTGATGTCTGATATATTTTTGTTTTATATTTGAGTATCGTACCCGCGGCTAGCTCTGAGATTTCTTTATTGATTTTGAAGTGTAGCCCCATGACCTTTCGGAGGTTGGTCGTGGTAGAGTCTCTATAATAGCATTGTTCCGCTTGGGTAAATTGAGAATAGAGGTCGTCCAAATGCTTTTTTCTAAGTTTTTTGTTTTACCTGAGAGGGACATAATGTGACATCTTAGAGCCACCCTAAATGCATCCCAGTTGTTAGCAACAGAAGTGTCACCATCTAGGTTATTTGTGAAATATTGTAGGATGAATGATTGAATGGATTGAGTAAACTGTGGATCCTGTAGGCGAACATTATTAGGTTTCCATCGGCTAGCAGTTTTGTTGATATCGGCTAAACAGAAGGATGTAATTACAGGAGCATGATCTGATATAATAATATTGGAGATTTTAGAATCAACAATGGAGCCAAATAGGGTTTTGATTGGAAAAATATAATCCAGACGTGATGATGTATTGAGCCGGGGTGAATGGAAGGTATAATCTATTTGTGTGGGATGGGATAGTCTCCAGGTATCAATAAGTCCAGTTTCGGCTATACAATTCACAAAAGACTTTAGGGTTTTGTTAGTTTTAAATATACAACTGGATTTTCAATCTAAAAATGGGTTCAGGACTTTTACATCTCCACACATAATTCAGTTGGTAAAATTATTTTTAAGTATCATTTGTTTGATTGAGGTCCAGAAGGCGGGATCAGGTAAAGTGGGACCATAAATGTTTAAGATTGAGACTTGTGTTGAATCAATTAGTAGTTTTACCCAAATCCATCTTCCATTGGTGTCAGCATCTTGATCGAGAATTTTAAAGGGTTGTCTTTTACTTATCAAAATGGCCGGTTGTATACGAATTGTTCGTATTACAACTGTTCGAATGACAATTGACCTTTTCACAATTGACCGAATTGCGAAGGTCAATTGTAACATATATGCGGGGGGAAACCTCCCGCAAACCCCCACCCAACCCAAACCCGCCAAAAACCCCAACGATCAATTTGGGTAATACCAAATGGCCACACCATTCTTTTTTGATATTGCTGGACTAGAGATAACCTCCTTTACCCATTTCATTGTTTGATGAATGAGATTCCTGTAAACATGCTACCGATGGCTTAAATTTATTAAGGTGAGATAGGATTTTGCATCCTTTGATGTTCCATGTAATACACTTAAAAATCATTTAATTGTATGCATAATGATAGACATGCATTACATAGCTGAAGTACCATATCAATGTCAGATTAACAGTGATGTAACTTAAGACATATATACCCAAAGCGTGATACAGAAGGATAACACATTGGGGATAAGGGATAGGGGAAGGGAGTTCGATCGTAGACTGAGAAAGTATATGCAGTAGGGTAAGAATTGCTATAGAGATCAAACAGGACATGGGAAAAGGAACAGGAGGGAAGAATGTAACAGGGATAGGTAACACCTACTGGGTCGCCAAAAAGGAAAAAGAGCGACCACAGTGGAAGAAGGATGCTACTAAAGCGCCCACCTCAATTTGTTAGAGTGATTGGGTAAAGGTTGCATTAAGTGAATAGTATCTAGTAAAGAGGATAGGGAAAAAAAAGAAAAAAATCAGGCCAAATTCTCAGGTAAAAGATGAGGTTGAAGTACTTACAGGAGAGGATGTATCCATGCCTTCACCTTTGATGGATTGAATAAAGGTTCGAAGATCAGTTGGATCATCAAACACAGCTGTACGACCTCCATGGGTAACTTTGAAAGAGCATGGGTGATATAATCCATAGCAGATATTAAGCTGCTTTAGAGCAGGATGAAAGGACAGGAAAACTTTTTGCGTTGGGCTGTGCTTCTGGCTACGTCTTGAGAAATGAATATCTTGTTTCCATGCCACATGAGGGACTTGCGTTCCTGGGCAGAAGTTATAATGAGCTGAAGCTGAGAGTATTCCAAGAGGTAAAATATGAGTGTTCTGGGTAATGGATGAGATGCAGTGGGAGCTGTGGGTTGACCAATTCTGTGAGTGCACTGTATATTAAGTACAGTTTCCAAGGGTAGATGTAGGATGGCAGGTAGAAACTTTTGTAGAAACACAATGGGGTCTGAGCCTTCAGAGCCTTCCGGTAAGCCTGAGATGCATAGGTTATTGTGCCTGCGGCGGTTTTCTAAATCTTCATTATGTTTTTGGAGCTCTTTAATGGATTTCTCCAACTTTACAACTCTAAGGGATAGGTCTTTTATGACCCTCACTCTACTCTCCACTTCTTCCATTCTGTTGTCAAATCCCAGCTATCTTTCATCTAGTTGTTGCAGTTTTATATTTGAAGTCTCGATAAATGGCTTCAAAGCTCTTATTTCCGCAAGAATAGTTTCAATGGCGGCATCAGAGATACTAAGTGGAGGTGGTGAGTCACTTTTGGGTCTTTTGAGATTCATTGTGGAGGCGGTGTATTCTTTTGATTTGTTTTATTGGTAGCCATTTTGATGATTGTTGTTAGAGTCTTGAAAGTGCGCAGTTCAGAAAGATATCTATTCATAGAACAATATAGGTCAATGCTGTGTTAGATTTGCTGACAGTGGTTGTACGCCCCTTTGAGTTATAGAAGCGTCTATTTTAGGTTCTATAGCTTCTCGCAATCTGCAATTATTACGTCCATATTATATATTCTGTAAACCTTAAACAATAAGGGGTTGAAATGACCTGACAGAGAATAATAAGGAGCAGATCACGAGTAATAAAGAGTATAGTAATATCACTAAAGTCGAACAGAGAGGTGTAAATCTAATCTTGTCCACTACTATAGCTAGTTGAGATTAGGTTGATGTAGCAGGTTGCAAGAAGCAGAGCCAGTAGATATAGCGTTGAGGCTGTAGTACAAAGATGGCAGCACTTATGTAGCCCGTGATGAGGCGAAGGGGTTAGGAGCTAATGTCCCAGGCTATATACATTTTTGGATGCACTCAAGGAGAGAGCGGACGGCAAAAGCAGCAGATTGATATATATTATTTGCATTGTATGAGTTGATGATGTTAGCTCCACTTACTAGGCAGCATCAGCTAAAGCACTGAAAGAGGGTGATGTTTGTACTACTAACTTTAAAAGGCTTTGGGAATATTTTCAGCCTATGTGATTTAATTTTATTTGACTTCACCTCTTTTTTCTACCCTTCCCTCCCTCTTTCCTCTTATTCAATTAATTGTGGCTCTCTTTTCTCTTCTCCACTGCCCTTCCCTCCTCGCACCTCCACCTTCTTAAATGTTCTTCTTTTCCTTCCCCTATCTTGTTTCAGTGTCCACTTCTTGCTCCCTTTTCCTTCCTCTCACCTCCATTTGCTTCTTCCTTCCTTTCCCCTTTTCTTCTTTTCTCCTGCTCCTCTTTTCTCACTTCCACTCTTGCTCTTTATTGTGGAGGAGCAGTCTTATAACTCCTCTTGATCTGTTCTTTGTTATCTATATTATTTTTATTTGTTTTCTCTTTTTTTTTAAGCTGCTGTATTCTTGAGGCCACAGGTGGCGCCGGAGACAAATTCCTTCAATAGCATTGTGTCAGTCCCCCAAGGCCGGCGCGTCACCTCAAATGCGACGCCACACCTCTCCTCATGAGAGGCGGCGCGCATCCAGCACCGTACACGGGGCCGACTCCAGAGCTCTGCACCGAGAGACAACACGTTTCCCACAGACAGGACCAGCACCGGAGGCATGCCCACAGCGCGGACCATTAGCAGAACGAAAAGGTAAGTAAATAGTAAAAAAATAAAATAATGTAACGGACGTCACTTAATACATATATTTTGAGGTGGGGCGGAGCGGCTCACTCAAGCGGCCATCTCCTTTGCCGCTTAACCACACCCCCTATGTACAGGCTACATTATACTAAATAAATAAAATAAATAAATTGAAAGCAGAATGAACGCTTTTGTAAATCAGGCCCTTTGTATTGGCACACTGGCGACATTACAGGTCTGGCAGTAACTCCTTTGGAATTACTGCCAAACTCAGATATACATGTTTAAGTAAATATAATTGAAAGATCACAAACCATAAGCTAGACATAAGAGTCATCAATGGCCAGACATTTTAATATGGACACACGTGCTGTGGGACAATTATGGTTTAGTGCTTGAACATTTACTTAAACGTCTACGTCAGTAAAATTCACCAGGTTGAATGTTTTCTGATTTTTTAAAAAAATGATATTTACATGCACAGGGTTAGAATTAATCGATTGTGTGCGTTTCATTTGATTTCAACTGTGATCCTTTCAGTTAGGAAACATCTATAAGTATATCATATGGATTCTCTCTCACCAACGGTTCCGCAAGAAGTGAGCAGGTCATGCCTCAGGGACGTCATTTCACCAAAATGCCAGGGGTAGCAGAAGTGACATCACACAACCCTTGTACCTGTGATGACATCATAGGAAGTGATGTAAATTGACCCAACCCTGAAGTGACATCCCGGGTAGCGATGGAACACAACCCTTCACCCCTTGACAAAACAGGAAGTGGCATCACATAGCATTGTTCCTAAGTACACTACGAAAAATATGGTTACGATATCACTGTAATGTGATATACATTTCATACAAGAATGGATCACCATACGTATCGTTAATATCAGTGAGTATAGGCCCATATTAGTAAATTACTGTGAATTCAAGCAGACATCCAAGGCCAAATGATAATGATGTGTTTTTTAAAGCACTTACGTTTAAGTGCTTTATATAAAACAAATATACATACAATATCACCCAACCTGTCTTGGTACTCATTTATTGACATCTGAAGGATGAAAGGCTGAGTTGAGGTGTTTAAGAACAGACTAAATCACTGACTCACCCCTGAAGTGTGTCTGAAACAAACCTTTAATGAGTTTAGCAATTATTGAAAAGAATTCCAGAAAGACAAATTATGTGTTATTTCTATCCTTTCTTATTTAGGGTCACCGCTCAAAGTGCTACATTCGTGCAACCCCCTGGGTTTTTAAATGCCTGAACAAGAAAGCCACTGCAGAAACAAAGAGCCATATGGCGCTGGGCACAGCCCAGGAACTTCAATTTAAAAAACGAAACCACTTTTTTTCTTTATTTTTAGGGGTTGCAAGGGAGACCGCAGGAGTAGCAAGGGAGAACTCAGGGGTCGGAGTTGAGATCCCTGGCGACCCCCAAATGACGTCCCTGCCATGCCTGTGTAAAGCAAACACATACTTGCCAATGCTACAGATTTAGGCGGTAGGCTACTACTTTTTAAGCAGCCCTACAGCCTACAGAAGTTAATGACAGATTCTGCCACAATATTAACCCTGGTGGGAATGTTTTCAGAGCAGCTGATGCTAACTGCCGCTCTGCAGCCCCGCAGAGCACAGCGTGGTGACTGTATTAGGTAATATTATCCCCATAAATAATGTTGCCATACATGTGGTCACCTGGAAGCAGCATAGGCAACATTATTTATGGGGATAACATATGAGTTAAATGGGAGCGGGGGTTGCAGTGGTGTCCCCCGCTCCCAGGTTCCATGGGGTAATATTGCTGCAAAAATACCACACCATTCTTGTATGGCAGCATTGTTGTGGGGATATTATCACATGCAACCCCTGGTGACTTAGAGAACCAGTCTGTCAGCCTCATTACGAGTTTGGCGGTAAGTGGTAAAGTTGGTGGTAACTCTGTTACCACCATCTTTACCACTTCACCAAATTAAGAGTTTGGGCCTGGAGGGGAGGATTTGCATCTAGGAAAATCCTGGAGGTAAATCCTCCAACTCACTGCCGAAAAATCAGCAGAATTGGCAGAATTACTGCAGTGAAAAATCTGCCATGGTAATTCTGCCAAAAAAGCCCCATCGAGTTCAATGGACTCAAATTAAATGGGGAATTACACAGCCACCACCACTTGTGGTCGGCGGTAATTTCGCCGGACTAAGTGGCAGTAACAGTAATTTGTTTCAGTGTATTCTGGCGGATTAGCAGATTGCCACGACAGCATGACCCTTGCAGCCCCTCGCCCGCTGTGACAAGAAGATGTCACCTGTGGTAAGTCAGATTCAGGAGTTGGGCACGAGATCATGTTTCACCAAGTTGTATTGAAGAAAGGAAATAAAGCCTATTCTGTCCCTTTCTCTAAGGAGGCTTTCCTCCCTACTCTCTAAAGAAAAGCAAGAAAGGGTACTCGTCAGGATGTCTCATTGACACACAATGGTCCTCTGTCAAAAAGCATAACCTACACTGAATCTTATCCCTACCACTGGCAAAAAGGATGAACATAAACTTGACCAAGCCCGGTCCTGTCAGTGCATTCTAATGAACATTGGAATGTCTCTCTGGTTTCTTCCCTGATTTCTTGCAGACCAATTCCCCAGTGGTATGGTTCCATGTTCAGGGTTGCAAAGTTCAGTTTTGACAAAGGTCTTTTGATTTTTCCTTTACCCGTAGGATGACAGTCGTTACCCCTTTAGGTTAGCTTGTGATTTTTCAGTCATAAATGTAAGTGTCTCTCACCATGTTTTGGAGTATTTATTCCTTCTCTCTGCCTGGGAAATTTGTTGCTCACACTTTGCCTTGTGGTTCTGTTTCTCGCACCCCACCTTGGTGTTAGATTTCTCACACACATCTTGGGATCTCTGATTCCTTGCCCTGTCTTGGGCTATTTGGTTTCTGATCACTTCCTAGGCAATTCGGTTTCTCACCCCTTCGTGGGATATGTGGGTTCTCGCACCATCATGGGCTATCTGGCTTCTCTCCCCCTCTTTGGGTATTTGGTTTCCCGCCCTGTCTTGTGCTTTCTGGCTTCTCACACCCTCTTAGGGCATATGATATCTTGCATGTCTTGGTTTATGTAGCTTCTGGCCCCCTCTTGGGGTATTTGGTTTCCCGCTCCATCTTGAGCTATCTGGCTTCACAGCTCCTCTTGGGGCTTTTTGTTTTTGACCGCTTTGCGGCGTAAGGCTTGCCCGCCCTCCTCCCAGTTCCCTGGATGTACCATGTACCTTCTTCATTCCCCAGGGAAGGCAGACTCCTTGGCCAGTGCGGAACGGCAACTCTGGATTCTTTCTGGTCTTCAATGTCAGTTCACTTGCATCGGTTCTTCGTGATGGGGCATCCAGTGTCGGTTCCAGCTGGAGCTGGTTGATCATTTTCAATGTGGTCGCGTCTCTTTACAGTTTGGCAGCGCAAGCTTCTCCAACTCCCAGCCTGGTTACAAGCAGCAGCATTCTGTATGCTCTCTCGCTCCTCTGATCTCCACGCCTTGTGCATGGTGCTGCTTCCTGGCTATGCCTTGAAAGGGGTCATTGCCTCCTCTGCGTTACTCCACAGGCTTGCGTCTCTCTCTCCTGCTCTCCATCTTCGCATTGGTCTCACTGGGACCTTTATGTTCCTCACTGCAAAGAGATGGGGCAATCCATTTGTCCTGCACTTCATGCATGGATGGCAACAGTAAAGGATCAGAAACCACACCAGCCACTTCTCTAGGGATAGTCATAGAGAAGTCTCTTGCAATCTCCATCTAGCCAATTAAGACATTAGCTTCCAGAGACAAAGGAGGGTGATACACATCCCAGATCAGGAATGTCCTCGATCTCACTTGCCCTGTCCCCTGGGGAGTGTTAAGCGTAGCAGGCTCACCTCTCTAGTCCCAAAGGGAGCGGCTGCCCGTTGGGGAGAGAGGCCTAATTTTCTGGATTCCTCACACATCTTTCTTTCCTGTGGCAGTAGGAGAAAGCAAAAAGGGTTCTGAAAGTGACATTGGCTAGTTCACCTCAGCTGTGAGCCCAGCACAAGTTACCAAGTGAAGTCATGTAAATCAAAAATTTGTTTTAAAACAAAGACTCACTAAGCAGTGCATGCATCCTTGCACAGCAGTGCAGGTAATGCAGTCTTCCCTGCACAGCCTATCAGGCTGAATTAAACTTCATCTTCACGGCTAGAGGGGCAGTCTGAACCGCATTCCAAATCATTCTGTGACCTCTGTGTAGAGATTTCCAGCAGAGGTTCTCGCCATGTAGACAATGCTTAGTTTCAAATTAGCCCTAGAATAGGCTATAATGAATGATGATCGCCAGATTGGGGAGAAAAATGAATCAGTGAAACAGAGATTGTATGGTATCTAGACTATGCATGTCTCAGCACTGACCCACTCAGCCTTTCACCCCTCTCCCTTCAAGCAGAAACAGAGCGTTGAACCTCTGACACATGAACAGCCCCTTATCACCCAGTCCTTTTATTTTACTGTCACATTTTTTGTTTAAAAGCTCCAGAATAGAAAAAAGTTCCTGTGCAAAATGCAGGCCTATTATGGGTCAACATGTAAGCTCTACACAATTCAAAAAACCTAACGCTTGCTGTGAAACAAACATTATCTGTAGTTACAGACAAATACCAGGAGTCACCTAAAGATGGCCAAGGATGTTAGTGAGCAAATGGAAAAGGTTTCTCCCTGGATAACCAGGAGCGCTGCACTCTCAAAATATCTTCCCTGCTGAATCACATTGTGTATTACTGGGCATCTTCCTTAATATCCCTGCCATCATTTGCAGCAAATATATGTCTACAGTCTGGAAACGCTGTATACATAATTGTCTCTTCAAATTTGCACAAACATCACTGCCTTGAACAATGAATTGAGCTAGACATTACAAAGTGACTGAACTGGCAGACAGAAGGAAACACAAACCAATGTAACAATTATGATAATTTGTTCTGCTGCCACTATCTCTTCATCTAATTAGTTTAAATACAATGTAGGTGAACACATTCTAAATGGTGTCAATGATCCCACAGCACAGGTTGCTGTGTTGTACTGGGTGTGTGGGACCTGCAATCTTTGATCATGGGAATGCAAAGCCCCATTGGGGCTCTGAAATCAACAATCATCCGCAAAAAGACCTTGCCTTAGTCCCTGAGCCTTCAAAGGATGTTTCTAAAGGGCCCGTTGGCCACCATGCTTGCCATGCATCACTCCAGATGCCCCTGCTCCCTGTGTATGTGGCATTGGTGGGGGTCACACAATCTCTTCAGCTCACACAAAAGTCTGATAGAACTGTTATAATGATGTTCTTACTTTGGACTGACAATAGACTGAAGTCTCTGGACAGACGTTCCTCAAAGGAAATTTGGTTCTACCGTGTTTCCACCTCGGCCATTGAAGGCTGTTGCGATGAAAATACAGGAATAACGGCCCTGCCAAAGCGGGAGATATTTATTCAATACAGCATGTGTTTCATTTTCAAACTATGAACAGTACATTATTGTTTCTGGTATGTTCGGAGAGGAATTGTTACCGTGGATTGCCCACAGAGCCTACAAGTCAGTAATTTGGTTGTGTAATTTCTTGTGATAGGTCATCGACGTCAAGGGCCAGGGAGTCATTTCTGGGATTTTATCAGGCACACATGTCATGTGATGTAATGTCATTGAGTCAAAGTTCATGTGATGTAATGGCTCTGTGATTTCCTCATGGTCTTTGTAATTATACATTTCTTTTTAAAAACCTGAAAACTCGAACCTCTTTTTGGTCACGAAATTTTGACAGGTGTGAAACTATTGCAACAGACACTTGCAAGCTTTGGGTTGTGGACATAAATGTCACCTTCTTTAAAGAGAGCCAGATTTTACGACAACTTGAGGTATCCTTCCTGATGGATCAACAGTGCCCATAGTAGTGTGTCTGATTGCAAATGTCTCTCAAACGTGCACACTTCATGAATTACATGTACAGCAAACAAGCCCCATAATTTACCCCAAACAGACTAAATAAATGAAGCTACTGCATAAGGAACGAGACCTGGACTGGCCTGGTCAAAGCATTAAGAGATGTCTCCTTACAATACAAACATTGAAGCAGACTGAGATTGTAGGGCCATCTAGACACCTTCTTTATACTTTGAAGTATTTAGTCCAAGACGTTTGGTGGGATGTTTAAGAGATGTGACCATTCATGCTGTACCCTCATTTGGGACATGCCGAGTTTTTGGAAAAGCAAGGGTCTGGTTGTCCCTATTGGAAAGCCTGGATCTTATTCCTCGAGCAATCTTCCAAGGAGTTATGACTCGCTTTTCGGATTTGTATGGGAGAAGGAACCGACTTTAACCGCATAGCACTCTGTGCAAGAAACAGCACTACAAAAGAAGGGGACGCATATACCTTTGGACCAGGTTGCTGGAGTGCTGTGGGCTATGCTATCTCACCCACACAGAACATCGTGGGCAATGTCTATTTAATTTTGATTGATGGAATCGAAGGTACATGTTTGGGGGGGTTCACATCCATCAGTTACATGAACAACCATGCCTATTGGGAAATTAAGAGAGGCCTATGGGAAAATATACACTACAAAAGAAAAGAGCACAAAAAAGAAGACCAAAATACCTGCTGCCTCTTTGTGATATTAACCCCTTAACTGCCAGGCTATTATGCAAGTCTATGCAAAAAAGGACGAGCACACTCGTCCTTGGCACGTACATGTCAATACATTTAGTAGTTTTTGTTAATCCCCATGGAAATAAAGGACTTATCTACAGCCATTACTCATGCAAGCAAACACATTTCCAAGCTCCCAAATGTAGCATATTCTTTCTCGTGTACCCCTTTCATGGGAAAAACCCTTTCTTTGCTGCGCTAGATCTGGAAATGGGGCTAATCATAACCTTAAATGATCAATTCCTAAATTGCCATCACTGTTTATAGCGAGTCTACATTTTGGTAAACCGTCATTTTCATCTCTATATTTTGTGGCCTTTGTTTTTGTACATATGTGCTCTATAGTAATGAGGATGGGATACGCTTTCCTTACCGGTAGATTAATCTCTCCTCTGAAGATTATTTGCAACATCAAGTGTGCCCTTTTCAATGGTTACTTCCAAGTATACCTTACCTATGGTTTCAGCTGAAGTCCGAAAAAGGTGGAACATAGACAAAAGGGACAGGATCAATAGCAGCTTTCGAGTTTGACAAAAAACAATCTTTTCATCTAATTGTCTGTTATGAAGAATTCTTTGAAATAAATGTGCTTTCGAGGAATACATAATGCATCTAGAATCGTCATATGGTTATTATGCATCATTATGCATCATTTTAAACTCACTAATTGATCTACAGTGTACACATCTGTCGCATATGGTGCAGCGCATCAATATTCAACAAAGCGGTGCATTATCATTTTTTACTTAGAATATACATGCATAATCTGGCTCATTAGATTTAATTATGAATTCATCGCCAGGAATAACGCATGGGGACCCCGCTGGGAAAGTGGTATCCTCTAGCGACTGAGCCATCAGCTTGGGAACCCCTTGGGAACCCATACAACTACCTACCACTAACCACTTGTCCTTGGAGTAGAATTACAAACAGGTCATTAAAAGGCCTTCACATGTATGGGCTCTGTGCAGTAGGACCCCAGCCGGCCCATAGAGCTGGGGGTTTCCCAACAACACTTTAAGATGAGTAGCAGCACCCGTGAGATGGATGGGGATGCAGATTAATACACTTGCATCATATCAATAATGACAACTTGATAGTTTGGCAAAGGGAGTCCGTTTAATGACATGTACAAAAAACGGGGAGTTCATGAATATCAGCAATCGCTCAATCTTCCTTCTCGCTTCAACTCCAATTAATTTCCGAAAAAACACATCATCACTGACGTGTAACTCTTAAAATCTGGCATGCAATTCTATTGGTTCTAGAAGGTAACTTTAATATAGGTACTATATCTGTATATGGTAACAAAATGAGGGGATTGGATGAACAATGTCAGGTGGGGCATCTAAGCCCTTCCTTCAAAATGGCTACTGTAAATGTCACTAAAAGTACAACGTCTCATTGGGTCTGCTAACTATAGGACTCTAGATTACTTGGTCCACTATGATTGGCCTGGCATCAACCCCACTCATACTTTTCCACTTGCTTAGCAGCATGCAGAGTAGTCAGCCAGGTGCAGGGAGTTCATCTGCACCCCCAGCTTCCCTCCAATTATTGCTACAATCAATCATCACCTCAGTGGTCATGTGTCAATTATTTCTTTTTGGTTGGTCTCAAGACTGCTTCTTGGTCTGGAAAAGTTGAGATATCTGTGCATGGCACAAGTCCATGCGTAGGTGTGAAAGTGTCATCCCTTCTCACTCGTCTGGTCACGTGATTCCCACACTGTGAAATCATCTTAATCTTCATGCAATTTGTGTATTTGATTTAATTCTGCAGCCATCTGCCATGTGTGGCTTTTGTTGACCTTTCTGAACAGGATACTCTGTTCTTCTCCTCATTAATTGTATCCACTGTTGGTCTATTTCAGCCGATACCACCTTGGCTTCCTGGCACGATTTGCATGCGTCTGAGTTTCTCTCTGTCTTTCATTTTCGATTTGTTCGCTGCGAAACTCTTCTCTTGAGACCTTTTGTAACCTTTAGTTGATTCTGCTCTTGTGCATAGTGGAACTATACTTATATAACATGCTCCTTTTGAGGTAGATATGTATAAGTGGAGCTTGCCGCAATCTATCTTACCACTAAGCATAAGCAAGCCTCTCAAATACTTGCTTCTTGTGGTTCCTTGCATATGTGCACGTTTAAACTAACTGAATATCTTCATCGTGCTCATGGCATACATTTCTGACATATGACATCAATTATTTCACTTTAGACTCAGGATGTCACTTATCCATGGTGTTTCATCGCTTTTCATCATTCACAGGTTGTCATCTCTTCTATATGTGGGTTAGTCCGGGTTCTCGTGATGTCACCATTCGTCTTGGTTCAGTACATTTTTAGCTTCTTCAGGGATTGCATTCTGACAATCGTCATTCTGTCTCATTTTTCGATATGGTTTTATCAATGGGTACCTTACCATCCAGGTTTTCTTAGGTGTTGGTACTTCAACAGGTGCTGTTCTTCTGATAGGTACTGTACAGAGCCCAACTGAGGCTCTCTGCTGGTTTATTTGCTCATCATACGTCACATATTTCGGTGTGAACGTTCCTGGTACTTCAAAATGGACGGTTGGAGTGTGAATCGAGCTTGGTACCTCCTCTACAGTTCTGTTATTGGCAGGAGATGCTGGAGCGCATGCCCGGGCTACGACATTGAAGTCGAGGTTCCATTTTGCAAAACCTAAAGCAGCTGGAAGAGGTTTTGCAGCCTATTTTCTCAGGTGCTTTAGCCCTATGCTTGCAGCCAGAAGCATATGTGTTGGGGGGCATAGCCCCAAGTAAGGACAATTGTCACAGCTGATATTAAGGCAGCGTGCACATTATTTTCGCTGAGATTGTTCCTTAATTTATATTTTTAATGGTGGATTTTAAAGCATATTTCCCAAAGTATAGCGGCTTAAAAGCCATGGGTGTTAGAGATAGCTGTGATGTTAAGCTTGTAAAGAAATTTGGAAATGAACGAGAGAGAGGGGGTAACGCGGGGCAAACTGCTAGAAGGATCAAGCAAGGTAAGTAACCCTCAATATGAAAGCCCAAATGAGGGGATAGGCCAGGTCAAGGATAATATAAAATCTAATAATCTTTATTGTTCACATATTAAATCACATAACATATAGTGCTGAATCCATGGTAAAACAGCATAAAAACAGACAATAAACATGGAATATGTACAGGTGAAGTGCATGTCGCCCACCTAAGCTCCCTGCAATGCAGGATGAATACAAAGTGCAAAGTGCAATCGCCCCCCCAAGGGAAAAGAAAGGAGAAACAGTCTTGCGGGAGGGTCAAAGCAAATTGAAAGAAAGGGGGGGTGAGGGGGAGGGGGAGCATAAAGACAGAGAGAAGGATAACTTAATAGGGTCCTAATCCTAACCCCGGTCTCAAACTGCATGCACAGTCCAAAGATCAATTCTAAGTCTGGCTGCAACTATTCCAACAATTAAGAATAGAAAATAACGAAAATAAGGAAATACAAGATTTGTAAAACTACAACACCTCTTCAGTATCATGTTCTAAAGTGGCAGAGATAATTTTTACAACTTAATGCACAAACTTGCAGTGCAAAATTAAATTAATAAAAGGTGCAACCTGCAATGCTGGTCACCATTTCGACCTAAACAGCTAGCACTGATGTTTCCAAAAGCTTTATTTCATTGAATCTTGCTTCCTGCTTCCTTTCAGGGCTTTGTTTGTCTGTCGAGTTTGATGTGGACAGCACAGGCTCGTAAAAAGGTGGTTTTGGGTCCGTTTTTAAGTGCTTTTAGGAGACATTTGAATTGTTTTGTTAGTTGTGGTACTTTTAGTGTTTTCTGATCCATGTTTTCCCATTTTTGTCTTTATGTTTTTTAGTCTCCCTCTCTGATCTTCCTTTTATACTTATGCTCTCCTTATACTCTTGGAGGGAGTGTTACCTGTGGACAGAGAATGCTTCGCTTTTGACACCTACAACTCTGTAGGTGGTAACTGTTGGGACACTGGTTCCCTTTGAACCACCCCCACCACTATAAGAAGCGGGTAGGAGCGCTGAAGCAGTGCTTAATTGGCACGACAGCGACGCGCAATGTTGACTGCAAAGCTCATCGCTATCCCGCCGCCATTCTCCTGCTGGGACGGAAAGAGTGGAATGATGGATACTGTCCCCTCGTCGGAGCTCACCTTTAATGAGGAGTCTTCGCAGACATCAGCCGAGAGAGAGATGCAGAAGAACAGGAATCAAGCAATAAGAATTGAGATCTAGTTGCCCTCTGCTGCTTCCACTCATGGTTATGATCTGCGGCACCCTCGAAAATGCCCATTAAACACTATCAAAGTTCCTCAGGATATTCCATCGAGGCCCAATGTGGAAACAGAAAATTAAATTGTTAAATGTTTGCAGCCTCGTTCACTTAGTGCCTCTGTTTTCCTCCCGTCTTTGGATAAACCTTTAACAAGCTCATTAAGCTGTTTAGGTGCAAACATGGTGGAATGTGTGGCAAAGGTGATTACACCTTTGTGCAATGATTGTCCCAGTATTATTAAAGTGATTCCATTGGGTGAGGATTTTATTGAGTTACAGAAGCAACCTATTAGGACTAGAGAATTGAAACAATATGAGTTTGAAAAGCATGATAACTTGGCTGAAGCACTGAGCAGGAGCTTACTGTGCTCCCCTCAAGCTCCGCTACATATTCTACATTAGCTAACAAGGAACTCATTGAGGGAACAGCGGCCCTTCTCCCTGATACTGAACCTCTGCTAGCTGTGTCCCTAATGTTTTCTCCAGTTCTGACTCATCCATTACACAATTCCAAGCACTGGAACAGTTACTAATATCATTGATACAGTAATGTGATTCTTTTCAACAAACCATGGGCGATCATTCGCTTAAGCTCAATCAAATATTGGACTATGCGACTGTTACTAGGCCAATCACCAATGTTGCTTGTAACAAAGAATCATCAATTGTTGAAATACTGGAGTCATCTCCATGTAACACAGAGGGAAGTACTAGAAGGCAAAAGAAACATCTGCCAGGCAAAATCAAAACAATAATTGGCACATCTGAGGATAATTATATTGCAGGTCATTAGAATTGGGTTCTGGGTTGTGATCCAGTAATGGCTAAAGAAGGTATCTATTTGACTGGTAATAATTTGATCGAGAGTCTAAATAAAAAGAAAGCAGCGGCAATCAAAACAAAGTAAAATGATAAAAAATAAAACGTATTGCTCCTCAAAGAACACTAATTGCTAAAAGAAAAAACAGACTTTCACACTATAACTATCATTCAGCACGAGCAAGGCACTGAGTGGAATGTGGATGAAGAGTCGGGCCTAAACCCTATGGGGATGATCAAGAAGAGGAAAAACAAGACAAAACGAACTGTGAGAATTAGGAATACAAACTATACACCCATGAATACCAAAGGTAATAAAGACATACAAACCTCATTAGGAGGAGCGACTAGGAATGCTACTAAAAGATAGTATAAACCGCACAAACCGAATGTTAACATGAATAATATACATGACGATTCGAACGTATTTGAAGACATACAGCTGTTTTATCAGTGGGGCCATTGGAGCCAAGCTCACGTGATGCTATGAACAAGGCTCAGGTAATAGGTAGCAATATGGGGAATTACTTTTCTGGCCATATATTTCCGATCACACCACTAATTGGAAGCAGAATACTGTTGATGCTCCTATGACACAGGTGCCCCAAATTATAATAGGAGGTTTCGAAAGCTTGTGCATTAGATCATTTGTGTCCAGTAATTTGCGTAAATCACTCTGGGCAGAACAACCTGAGAAAGAGCCAGGTTTGAATAAACACATGTCGAGAGTCATCCGACGGCAGAGCCTAATTTCCTGCAATAATGAGTATTTCAATCAATCAGCTTTTTTGAATCTCTGTTAATGTATTCTCCAGCTACGAGTTATTTCATCTAAAGATATTGAGCTGGTGGAACTCCTTGAGCAATGCTCTTTTGCCACCATTTTGGTTCATACACATCATGAATCCATATTGGATTTCATACATAAGTGTGAAGTGGATTTCTATAGGCTAGGATATGAATGCTGCTTTCCGGTGATATCTCTTCCGGAGCTCTTGAAGTATGTGACAAAATATAAGACCATCACTTAATTCTCTGCATCTATTCAATAATCAATCCAAGCCTATACAGTTTCAACAATCAGCTGGATCCTTGGTGAGAACAAAATAACATTTACAACCCAGGGAATTGCCACTAACACATTGGGACAAAGGAGGGCAGTAATACTGAATGGTCTTGGTTGTCAAGCTTTCCGCCAATTTTTGAAAATGTCCCTGACCATGGTTTGCTAATGTCCTCATGGACTACTCGAGATTTTAGTCATTTATTAATTTGCACACATCAGCAGAATCTGTGATAGCTGGTCTACGTAAAGGGAAGTTGGCAGACCAATCTATCATTTTATGCTTAATTATTATGACCCCCCCCCCAATTGCTAATAATAACATTAATTTGTTGTTGAATAGTGTTCATGATTTAATGGCAATTTACAGGCATAGTCACCATATATCACTTATGGGAGGTTTTAATTCTAAAATACGTGCTGACCTATAGAAACATGAAGGCATACAGGATGCAGTTCTGATCCAATCTAGGTGCGATAAACGTTGTATGGATTGGGCCAATAAATTGGGCCCTTTAGGTTTATGTATGTGAATTGGCAAATATACAAATGACTCACCAGGAAACGTCACTGGAAGTCTGCAAAAAGGATGCCACAAAAACGGATTATTTGTTTGAATCAGAATCACTATTCTTGTATAAGTTGGATATGATTGTCACCCCCAAGAGGGGAGAGTGATCATTATACATTACTGGCTCTGACTGACATTTTGTTTCCGACACTGGATTATGACAATATTAGAGAGGTTGGATTGAATGAGGGTAAAAATAGAATTAGATGGACCCTTCCTAATATTAGATTAGACAATAGCAAACTAATGGAAATTGAACATATAAGTCTTAACAATGCTATCTGAAAAACATTTGTGAATAGGATACTAAAATCTAACCCTTTGTCATGCTTACATGTCTTAATGAACCAGAGACTGATGCTATCAAGCTAATAAAAGGTATGTATAGCAATGCCATTGCAAGAATACATAACACAATGGTCTACAAATGATCAAGATCAAAACAAAACAAAAATGCTAATAACTTTTGACAGATTTGGCTGATACTTTGCAAACAAAAAGTTTGTAATCCATCCAATAGTTTTAAAAATATTTGACAGATAATTGGGTGCCCCCTGCTCATTAAAATCTTTATATCAGCCTTGGTGGTGGAGAGGCTTAGCGATGCTATTCATTTTTGGTTGGCTGGCTGGATTTGTCAAGAGCCCCACTAAACTGCACATTTTGGAAACAATTCATTAGAAAATGAAAACATTCTTAAAAAACATAAACATAAAACACTGTTTTCAGCCGACTCGCATTCATTTTCCCCTAGCAAAGAATTGCAGTTTATTAACAGCCTTAGCATGAAACCCACTTGTCAAATTTGGACCAGATAAGAAACCATTTGGGCACAAAGCATTGACTTAATTTCCGGGACTGGTTTGGGGTAAACCCATCCTTTTGTTTTTAAAATATTCAACAGAGAAAAGGGTGCCACTGCTCCTTAAACATTTAAATCATCTTTGGTGCTTTACAGCAGAGAGTCTTAGAGGGGCTAATAACCTTTGACTTGCTGGATGGATTTGCATGACATTTTCGAAATCAAAGATGGTAAAGGCTCCCCCAAACTGGACATTTTGGGAACAATTTGAAAAACATAGTTTTCAGCCTACTCCCATTAGTTTTCCCATATAGAAAAAAAAACACATAGCAGATTTAGACCAAATACCAAACAATTTGGGCACAAAGCATTGCCTTTACTGGTTTGGGGTAAATCCATCTAGTATTTTCTAAAATATTTGACAGAGACACGGAGGTGCCCCCCTGTTCCTTAAAAACGTCACCTATATTAGCCCTTGTGCTTTGCAGCAAAGGCTGAGTTGCTTTTCAGAAATGAAAAGCAGCCTTTTATTTCTTGCTCGATGTGAATGATTCCTGCAATATTACAGAGAGAAGCCAAAATTGAAAGTACTCAAAATGCTATTTGGAGGAAGAAAAAAGATGCCATCATACTTTGGAAAAAACACCCCCATGACCTTGCAGAGTCTAATTATGTTCTCGACTCCAGAAGGAGACTCAAACATGTTGTTTTTTTTAGTCACACCCATGGGAACTATGACAATCCTTCAGATGACATCACTGCTCCCCAGAGTAGAGCCCCTTTCCATGAGGCTAGGGAGGTGAGGCCGCTAACTGATAGTTCCCCTAGGGTTGGTAACATGCAGGTGGATCTCTTGGGTGGACTTCAGACCTGGGTACAAGGACGTGCATCTGGGATATGGCCTCTTTATCTCCCAACCACACAGGGTAGAAATAACACCCAACCCTTTCTTACCTATGGTGAGGTCCGAGATGATGTGTTACTGTAATTTAACAGAAAGTCTAACTATGATAGGAGAACTGGAAAGAAGAAGAACCCAAGAATGCTACCGTCAAGCTTGAAGATTGTTCATCCAGCCATTGTCAATCAAAGGTATCAGGTAATAAAATCGTGGCAAGAATGTTGCCAGTAAATAAAATCACGGCAAAAATGCTGTGGTTTGACCTGGTAAAGGTGTATCCCATTATACCATTTAAGGGGATCAGGGGTTGCGTTGGTGTCCCCCACCCCCCTTAAATGGTATAATGGGTCCGGGGGGTTGCGGGGGTGTCCCCCGGATCCTTTACATGATTGTGGCGCAAAAAACCACAGCATTTTTTCCGCGATATTTTGTATTCACTGCAATTTTTGCTGCGATTTTAAGACATGAAACCCAATCCAAATGATGCTACTCTGGGGCAGTCCCAGGTACTTCAACTAAACAGTAAAGAAGGACGGGGAGAGCAACCTCTGGAAGGAGAAGTCGATGAGCTAGCATCCTGCCAAAGAGCCCACAAATTGGAAAAAGGGCATTCAAAGGCTGAATTGAAGCAGCAGTGTGGAGTGATGAGAACGGACCGAGGGATGCCAGGAAAGCGTCTCATCTGTCAGCTGGGAGTCGACAACCCTGAAGTTGATAGTCAGTGGTGTGGTGGCGTGAGCTGTGGTGGGTGGACCGTGGGGCCCAAGAACTAAGCCAAGACCACAAACACTAGCCTACTGTGGAGCAGCATAGGATATTGCATGGGATGTTCAAGGAACTGTGGTGGTTGCACGACCTGCAATGTGTGAACCGTTTAGTCAGAATCTTGTTCCCAGACCACCAGCAGTAACGGGTTTCGAAGTCATGCAGACTGAAAAAGAGCAGAAGAAGAGAGCGAAAGAATGAACCTGTGACCCCTGGCAAATCTGGTGATGAGTTCCCTGTGAGAAGGTAACAGGAATGGTAGTAAGTCCGTAAGGGGGCCAGGAAAACCTGCGAAGGTGAAACCAGAAGACAAGAGAGAAGTAGATCATTTTGTGAGGCAACTCCCTGGTCAGATACATAAAACTGTGGTACTGAACAGCCAAGAAGGGCTCTGGGAGTTTCTCCATCATCCTGGTGTGTGTCCCACTTTTGCAAACAGTTCTTAATAAAAACCTTACATCCAGAAAAAGTTGTGGTTGTTGTAGCAGGGATGCTCATTCATGTGGTGTTGGTGCATTTGTTGTTGGTGCAACCTGTTGGGATATGAACTTCAGAGAATTGGTCAGTTCCCTAAAATAGCCTTGAAACTCATCTCCCAATATCTGTGCTGAACTGTGAGAATCAGAAGCTCTCTGGAGAGATGTAGTGGTGCTTGCAGTCTCCTGCCCGTAACAATCTCATGCAGGGTTAGATGATGGTTGAGACCGAGCTGGTACCACAAGGCAAATAAAGCTAAGGGCAAGCAATGTTTCCACCTCTTGTGAAGTGGTTCACACATTTTCACAAGTTGGTCTTTTAGTAAGTTGAAGGAACTCCACAATCCCATTCACTTGGAGGTGGTAAACTGAGCACAATTTATGTTTTATGCCCAAAGGGGAAATTATTTCTTTGAAGAGGTCGTTGAAAAAATGTTGCCCATTATCAGACCTAAACACCTTGCAAGTACCCCATCTTGGGAACACCGCACGTACAAGGAATTTAGCTGCAGATTTGGCATTTGGGTGGGAACAGGGACCTACTTCAAGCCAACCAAAGAATGGGCACACAACAAAAATCAAGAAGCAAAAACTATTGCATCAAGTAAGAATTTGTACAAAATCTATTGGGAGATTCCCGGTGCAGTTCTACTCCTTGTCCCCCAGCAAAAGGATCGGGGCGGCGGTACTGGTTAGATGAGGGTGGCCTTTTAGGGAAGTCCAAGGCTGTCTCGACAGGGAAGCAGGGTGTTACTTGTGAAGGGAGAGCGGGTGGAAACATAATGACAGTGGGTTTCATAAACAACTGAATTCTAACCCGGATTCCTTCTTGGAAGGAGTAGACTACATGGTATACCAATTTATTGAAGGGGGAGTTAATACTGGAAGGGGACCTCAACATAATGGTGGATAAGGAAATGGACCACTCAAGGTGCCAGAGAGCGCCCACCTAGCAATCATCCAAAGCTCTCTCTAAAATGATGGAATATATTGGGGTTGAAGACTCCTGGAGAAAACAGCATGTGAGAGTCAGAGGGGATTCTCTCCCGATTCCCACATGCATTCCACCTACAATACCATAGACTATTAATCTCCAGATCACTGCAATAAACAAGACACTCAACAGAAATGGGGCCCATCCCTTGTCAGACCTTGACCAAATCACATTAGAGATGGACGTCATCCCGGTGGGGAGAGGGGATAGACCATGGGTTCTCCCAGCATATGTCCTGAGGGACCCACTAGTGGTTGGTGACATAGAGGCTGATATCAAAGAATACTTTGAGACATATCACGATGGGGGTTGCTCTGAATGGGGTCTGGAACACCTTCAAGTGGTGATAAGGGGGAAGTTGATCTCTTCACGAGTCACACCAGCACGACTGCCCAAAGTAGAGCAGGCTATGTTAGAAGGGGAACTAAAAACCTGGGAGGAGCAGCAATACAGGACGGGCTTGAGGAAGGCCTGGAGACAAGTAACTAAACTGAGGGGACAGTTCAACACCATTTCAATTAATACACCTGAGAAAGTCTTGCTGCATAAAAAGAAAACATTTTATGAGAAAAGTAACACAACCAACAGGATGATAGCTCACTATTTGAGAAGTCAGAAGATTAGGGGCTTAATATCGGAAATGCAGGATGGGTTGGGGAGTCTCAGGGAGGAGGGTGCATTTCATGCATTCTACGACACTCTCTACTGATCTGTGAGCACAATGGGGACTCACAAAGGGAATATGTCGAGTCGGCAGGCTTAAAAAGTATCACTGTGATGCAGAGACAGATCCTGAACCATCCCATAGAGAAGGAAAAGGTAATGAAGGCCATTGCCTCCCTCAACTCCACTAAGACCCCCCGGCCAGATAGTGACACAGCCCAATTTTACAAGACTATTTCAAAAGTATTGCTGAGACTGTTGATGTCACTGATTAACTCCTTTGTAGGGTCAATGGAAATACCAGACATCATATCTCAGGCAACAATTGCCATCATCGCTAAAGCAATTTACACATTTTTTAAAATGTATTTATATATTTATATACATGCTCTTTTGATCACAAAACAACGTGAAATAGATAAGAAATCAGATTTGATGAGAAGCAGTGAGCTTCTTTCAATGGGGTGCGTTTGAAAGACATTCTGTACAGGTTGTGGAGGGGAGTAAATGGAACAGTCACCAGGGACAATACAAAAGTGGACATACAAAGATTAGGGACAACCAACATTGGACATTTTTAAGTGCAGGTAGGCGGTACCGCCAGCTGTGCTTGGGATGTAACCATGATGGATGAAGTGCAACAGGAAGCAGAGGAAGTGAGGGCCAGAGGCAGGTTAGAGGCAGTAGAAACACGTTAGCTACGAGGCAGATGAGAGGTAGGTTAATAGGGTATCTCGAAGGCAACAAAGTAAGCTTTTAGTTTGGTTTTGAACAAATCTGTGTGGACTGTTTCTCGAATGTCTGGGGGAAGAGTATTCCTTTCAAGTGGAGCAAGAAGAGAGAAAGAGTGGAAGCAAGAGGAGGACAAGGAACCAGAGGGGTAGTTGAGTAGGCAGAGCAGAGATTACAAGAAGGTTTGTAGAATTATGTAGAGGAGGTTAGATACAGTGGTGTCTTACCATGGATATATTTGTGAACCAGAAGAAGACATTTAAATCTGTCCCTGTATTGCATCGACAGCCATCCAGTCTGATGATGCTACCAGGAAGTAGGTGTGAAGTGAGGGAGTTCAAAGAGAGTCCTTGTAGCCAAGTTAATGATCTTGTTGAGAAGACAGAGGGCATATTTGGGAAGCCCAAAGAGGATGCTGGCACAGTAGTCCAGTGTATAGAAGACAAGAGCGGTTAAGAGATGCTTGGTGTTGTTGAAAGGAAGAAGGTGCCTGATTTTCCTAATATTTAGGAGGTTGAGGTGAGCTGCTGTTACAGTTTTGGAGGTGGAAATAGAGATGTTTAAGAAGGGACATAGGTGATGACGTGGTTTCTAGCTGAAGAAGAGTAGGGGAGATTATCAGGTGGAAACTGGATAGGCAAAGGAAAAGACAAGAGAGTGTTTTGGCAGGGAAGAAGAGCACCTCTGTTTAGGTAGAGTTTAACATCAGAAAGTGTGAAGCCATCCAATATTTGATGGCAGAGAGACAGTTTGAAATGTTGATAGAGAGACCAGAGGATAGTTCAGGAAAAGAGAAGACTTAGGTGTTGTCCATGAAGAGTTGGTACGAGAACCCAAAGGAGGAGATTAGTGACCAGAGAGAAAAGGTGTAGAGTGTAAAGAGGAGTGGACCCAAGACAGAGCCTTGTCGAGCACCAACTGAAGAGTGCATTGACAAGTGTTGCTCCAGGAGACAGAGCATTGGCGAGGTGCAAGGTAGGATTCAATCCAGACAAGAGCTTGATCACAAATTTCAAGATGAAAGAGTGTATTAAGGAGATCAGAGTGATTGACAGTGTCATAGGCAGCAGACAGGTCAAGGAGAATGAGGATAGAGGATAGGTTGGAGTGCTTAGCAGAGGTGATGAAGTTGGAGACATTCATGAGAGTAGTTTCCAAGGAGTGACAAGAGCGGAAAACTGCTTGTTGTGTGTCTCGAAGATTGTGGATGTCTAAGAAATTCATAAGACGGTTGAACACAACCCTTTCAAGCACTTTCGAATAGTGCAAAAGGATAGACACCGGGTGAAAGATAGCCGGTATGTTCGGGTCAGTCCCTTGCTTTTTAGGAGGTGAATGACCATGGATGTTTTGAAAACAGAGGGAAAGCAAGCATTGACAAAGGACAGGTTGAAGAGTTCAGCAAGGTGAGAGGCCACTCAAGGGGCAAGAGGCTTAACTAGCTGAGGAGCAACAGGGTCTGATGGCGTAAAGAGGGGTTAGCCTTCATCAGTAGAGATATGACTTTGTCAGTTTTAGTGTGACTAAAGTGGGAGACAAAGGCAGAGGATGTTGGTAGATTAGGCTGAGTGTACAATGGTGGAGAAGAAAGTGTGAGGAAGGGCAGGAGACATTTTCTAATTTTGGAAACTTTTGCAGGAGAGTAGTCAGATAAGTCATTATTTATGTTATGTTATTTATTTATGTTAACATTTACAGAGCACACTAAGCCTTGTCCTTCAATGTGCTAGATAAAATAAGTCAACTTGGCAAAATAACAGTCATTAACACCTCTTAACTTGAGCAAGATAACAGTCAGTAACACATCTTAACTTGCACAATCAACAGGGTGCTAGGTACAGTAGCTCACCATGGCAGGATAACAATCATTAGTATGTCTTGATGAGATATCAATCATTACTCTTGGGAGAAGTGCAAGGTTTCAAGCTGCTTGTGGATTGCCCAGTTAGAGCATTTAAATCTCAGGGAAGGAGGGATGGCGTTCCAGCTCTTAGCAGTGATAACCAGGAAGCTGCAACCCCACAGCTCTTTGGAGTCAGTATCTTGGGGTGTTGAGGTGATTCAAATGGGTTGAGCGAGTGAGTCTGGTATCTGGGGTTTTGGTGAATTTGGAGGTAAGGTACTTCAGGGCAGAGTTATGGGTACATATGTGGGTTATGGTCACGGGTTTGAAGTGAATGTGGTCTTTGACTGGTAGCCCGTGAGCATTTCCTCTGGCTGGCGAGATATGTTCTTTTTTGAGATTTTCAGAGCTGCCCTTTGGTCTGAATGATTTGAAGCTTGTTTATGTTGCCGGTAGATGCACCTGTGAATAGGGCATTGCAGTAGTTCAGTCTGGATCCTATCTATGCCCTAACAATGGTGAAACAGCTTTCTGAAGAGAGGACTGGTCAACAAGCGTAGATACATTAATTGTGTAGGCTGCTATGAGGCAATCATGTTGACTCGCCTGGATAGTGACAGTGTAGTATCTAGATATACCTCAAGGGTAGCTGCTGGCTACTTGGATAGAAAAGCTGTTATTTTTGAAGGATTTGTAGGCTACACACTCAGTAGAGTTTCAGGTCCTCAAGCAACACTGCACTGTGGGTCCAATATGCCTATTACCCTGTTAAACATAGACTCATCACCAAGATACTGGCAATTAGATTTGGCTCCCTGCTCCTGGAGAGATTTGGACCAAGCAGGCTTCATCAGAGTGCGACAGACATTTAACAGTGTAAGGAGGGTGATTCAGCTGCTGGACAGAGTAAGTCATTTCAAGAGGGGCCCAGCTTTCCTACAATCCTTGGACATAGACAAGGCCTTTAACAGGATGGACTGTGCCTTTCTGGACAAGACAATAAGGGTCATGGGCTGTGGGAGGCTTTTTCGGGGATGGGTGTCAGCATTGAAACACTTGTGTATAGGCGTTTTATAAATGTCATATCATATCACAGCATAGTATGCCAGATTGATGGCTAGCATGAGGGTTAATGGGGCCTTGACGGATGAAGTACAGATTCAGAGGGGAGCTAGGCAGGGGTGCCCGCTCTCCCCACTCATATTTACCATCTCTATGGAGCCACTTGTACCGGCAATCCGAGGTGAGTGGAAGTGTCCCGTGAGCCATCCGACCCCATTTTAAACTTAGAAAAGTCCCCCAAGCCCCTGCTTAGCCTGCTGCTGCCTGCTCTCCCTCCCGCATCCCTTCCTGGTTCATGAGCCCGCTCTCCTCCCTCCCCGCCATTCATGCTGTGATTGGCCGCGTAGTATTGTTCTCCCCATCCCAACGCTCGTTTCAGGACCCAGCCCCGTCACTTGTACCGGCAATCCGAAGGGAGTGGAAGTGTCCCGTGATCCATCCGACCCCATTTTAAATTTAGAAAAGTCCCCAAGCACCTGCTTAGCCCGCTGCTGCCTGCTCTCCCTCCCGCATCCCTTCCTGGTTCGTGAGCCCGCCCTCCTCCCTCCCCGCCCATCGTGCTGTGATTGGCCGCGTAGTGTTGTTCTCCCCATCCCAACTCTCGTTGCAGGCCCCAGCCCCCTCCCTTGTACCGGCAATCCGAGGTGAGTGGAAGTGTCCCGTGAGCCATCCGACCCCATTTTAAACTTAGAAAAGTCCCCCAAGCCCCTGCTTAGCCCGCTGCTGCCTGCTCTCCTTCCTGCATCCCTTCCTGGTTCGTGAGCCTGCCCTCCACCCTCTCCGCCCATCGTGCTGTGATTGGCCACGTAGTGTTGTTCTCCCCATCCCAATGCTCGTTGCAGGCCCCAGCCCCCTCACTTGTACCGGCAATCCGAGGTGAGTGGAAGTGTCCCGTGAGCCATCCGACCCCATTTTAAACTTAGAAAAGTCCCCCAAGCCCCTGCTTAGCCTGCTGCTGCCTGCTCTCCCTCCCGTATCCCTTCCTGGTTCGTGAGACCGCCCTCCTCCCTCCCCACCCATCGTGCTGTGATTGGCCGCGTAGTGTTGTTCTCCCCATCCCAACGCTTGTTGCAAGCCCCAGCCCCCTCCCGTGAGTCATCCGACCCCACTTAAATTTAGAGAAGGTGCGCCCTGTGATTCCCCTGCCCTCAGTGTTCTGCCCGCCCCCACTTCCTGTTTACCGACCCTCCCCCTGCCCGCCTCCCATCCCACCCCTGCGCTCTGATTGGCTGCCTGCTCTAGTCTTAACTGAGTTCTCCAGGGCAGCCCCTGCCCGGGAGCCCAGCGGCTAAGGGCCCAAGGCAAAGGGCGGCCACTACTAAGGCGGCGCCAGGTCGTATCTGCAGGTATCCGCAGGAGAAGCAAGAAGACAACAATAAGTAAGTTTGGCAAGGGCGGGGACTGAAGCAACTACTTCACGCCATTCTACCCCGCCACTCAACCTCATGGGACATAATCGCACATATGAACCCAGATTCCTCCGTGATCTTTAAAATACACCCAATAACCGCGCTGTGGAAAGTTGCATTTACAAGCGTGACCAATTGCCTCACTGGGAAAAGTTGAACATTGAAGTGCATTTAGAAGCAAATTTAAAAGTGCGCCCAATAGCCTCTCTGTGAAAATTGCATTTTGAAGTGTGCCCAATAGCTTCCAAGTGAAAACTGAATATAGCAGTGTGCTCAATAGCTTCCAAGTAAAAGTTGAATTCAGAAGTGTGCCCAATAGCCTTGCTGTGAAAGTTGAATTTAGAGGTTGCCCAATAGCCTCACTGGGAAAAGTTGGATTCAGCCTCGCTGGGAAAAGTTGAATTTAGTGGTGTGCCCAATAGATTCTCTGTGAAAATTGAATTTTGAAGTGTGCCCAATAGTCTCACTGGGAAAAGTTGAACTTAGAAGTGCATTTAAAAGCAAATTTAGAAGTGCGCCCAATAGTCCAATAGCCTCTCTGTGAAAATTGCATTTTGAAGTATGCCCAATAGCTTCTAAGTAAAAGTTGAATTTAGAAGTGTGCCCAATATCCTCACTGGGAAAAGTGCATTTAGAAGTGGAATTAGATGTGTGCCCAATAACCTCTCTGTGAATATAGAATTATCTCAATTGCCCCTCTGTGAAACTTGAATTTCGAAGTGTGCTCAATAGACTCTCAGTGAAAGTTGTTTTAAAAGTGTGCCCAATAGACTCTCTGTGAAAGTTGATTTAAAAGTGTGCCCAATAGCCCCTCTGTAAAAGTTGATTTAAAAGTATGCCCAATAGCCCCTCTGTGAAAGTTGAACTTAGAAGTGTGCCCAATAGCCCCTCTGTGAAAGTTGAATTTAAAGTGTGCCCAATAGCCCCTCTGTGAAAGTTGAACTTAGAAGTGTGCCCAATAGACTCTTTGTGAAAGTTGATTTAAAAGTGTGCCCAATAGACTCTCTGTGAAAGTTGATTTAAAAGTGTGCCCAATAGCCCCTCTGTGAAAGTTGATTTAAAAGTGTGCCCAATAGACTCTCTGTGAAAGTTGCATTTGGAGATGCACTAGAAGTTGAATTTAAAAGTGTACCCAATAGACCCTCTGTGAAAGTTGAATTTAGAAGTGCATTAGAAGCTGAATTTAAAGGTGCGCCGAATAGCTTTTAGGTGAAAGTTGGATTTACAAGTGCATTTAGAAGTTGAATTGAATTTAGAAGTGTGCCCAATAACTTCCACACTTCCATTCTTTCCTGCAAATCTCTCCTCGTTAGACTGTCCCTCTTCCCATTGCTCTCACACAGCTTCCTAATAATCTACAGGCCCCCTGGCTACGATAGACAATTCGCAAACAACCTCTGCGACTCTATTGCCACCCTTCAAGTAAACCATCCCAACCTCACCCTTCTTGGAGACTTCAACATATGGCTCGACATCCCCACCTACCCTATAACACACTCCCTAGTTGAAGGTTTGGACGCAATTAACCTCCAACCCCACATAAACGGCCTGACTCACTATAAAGGACACACTCTTGATGCCATCTTTAGCTCCAACACTTAAAGCCCCCCAGCCCTATCCTCTGATCCGATCACTTCATTCTCTAGTTCACCATTCACTCACCCGACCCCCTTCCTGTACTCGAATCCGAACCTCCTAATCTATGCAAATGCTGGAAAAAACGAATAATCGTCCCGGACCTAGCCGACGCACTCCTCAAGTCTCCACCACCTACCTGCCAACTCAACAAACAACTAACCCCTGACGCCTTTGACTCATGGCTCAACGCATCTCTGATGCAGCTCACACCCCCTTGCAAACCATCATCCCGCTGTGGACTCTTCTCCAGATGGTTCACTCCTGAGTTGAAGATCCCTAAACAGCTATATAAATACCTAGAACGCAAATGGCAGAAAGACAAAACCCAGGAGAATAGGGCCACCTTGGCCCGGCACTTTATCAGTACAAGGCCGAAATCCGGAAAGCAAAAAAAGCCCACTACAACTCCCGAATCCTAAACTGCAAAAACCCAAGCAAAGAACTCCACAAAATCATCTCCGAATTCACCAATCCGGCTTGCAACATGACCGTCCCGACTCCCTCACAATCACTGTGCGACTCACTCTCCCTCCACTTTTTCACCTCGGCTCTCGAAAGAACAAATACTCTAGCCACCAAACTAGCTCTCTTACATCCTCCAAACAATTCTCCCCCCATACCGGCCGCCCCACCAGCTGCAACCACTACGCAACCAACGTTTCAATCCTTTAGTCCAATATCACCAGAGCAATTTCTCAAACTTCTATCTGCCCGCAAACCATCTGGCTCGCCGCTGGACCCTTGCCCAGCCACAACCCTCAAAGAAATGTTCACTTCCACCTGCGCAGGTGAACATGCAAGATCCATCATAAATGCCTCCCTTTACTCGGGTATCTTTCCCGACGCAATCGAAACGGTTCATGTCAAACCTCTAATTAAAAAACTTTTGCTCAACCCTCTCAAGCCCAAAAACTACCGCCCCATCTCAAACACCAGATTCCTTGCCAAAATCATTGACCAACTAAATGCCTTTGTCAAAGCCAACAATCTCCTAGACCCCGCTCAATCAGGTATCAGAGCCCATCACAGAACTGAAACCACCATAACCTCAATTTGGGATGACCTTAAAATGACGGCTGACTCTGCGGGATGCGCGGCACTAATCCTTCTGGAGCTATCCGCCGCCTTTGACACAATCAATCACTCAATCCTCCTAGACCGCCTCCACTCCCTAGGAATTCGTGGAACCGCTCTTAAATGGATAGCTTAATTCCTCAAAGATCGGTACCAAATAACGATACTCTCCACTTATACCTCCCAAGCCCGACCAGTCGACACGGGAGTCCCACAAGGAGCATGCCTATCTGCCCTCCTGTTCAATCTCTACTTGATCACCCTTCCACCAATAATTCCTTCGCATAACATCCTGTGCTACAACTACGCCGATGACACTCAACTAATTCTAAAACTCCTGAACTCTAAACCCAACTGCCGACCAGACCTGGCCACCTGCATCCTTGACATAGAACTCTGGATGACCAAAAGCCACCTCCTGTTAAACCCCTCCAAAACGGAAATCATGGTATGTGGCAACCCGGAACTTCTCCCACAGTCACTACCCTGGCCATCCGCCATGGGCAACTCACCGACCCCCTCCAACTCAGTGAAAAATCTTGGATGCACCCTTGACTCTGACCTAACACTCTCGCACCAAGTCAACAACATCTCAAAGTCCTGCCACTATCACCTTAAAACCCTTAGGCGCATCTTTCCATATCTCTCCTTTCCCAACAGACTCTCCGCGGTCCAATCAATCATTATATCAAGACTGGACTACGCAAACCCCCTATACCTCAGAGTCCACGCGCACCAACTGAATAAACTCCAAAGGGCACAAACGCGGCAGCCAAATTGCTTCTTGCGCTCAGCCCAAGACACCACATCTCCCCAGCCCTTAAGACGCTGCACTGACTTCCAGTAGCCCGAAGGTTGACTTTCAAAACCTTGTGCATCTCCCATCGAGCACTGCACAAAACCGGACCTCAATATCTTCAAGACAAGCTAAAAACTTACCACACCCCACGCACCTTAAGATCAAGCTCAGCCGGTCTCCTAGTCATACCGAAGACAAACTCAATCAGGAAAGGCGGATCATCAATATCAGCCTTGGGCCGCACGCTATGGAACTCACTCCCACCCCACATCCGCATAACTGGGGATTTAATGTCTTTCCGCAAACTGCTGAAAACCTGGCTCTTCCCCTAAAACCAACCCGTACCAAACTAACCCAAACATACCAACAACAACTCAATGACACCGATCCATCAAACCACCTGATGCGAGAAACTGGCAGCTAACAACCCCTAATATAAACTAGAAGGACAAACAGAATTAAACAAATAAAGTAGATCAAAACAGTCAAATGGTTAAAAAGAGTAAATCAGTAAAGAGATTTAAAATCCTGAAATGGACAGAATGCATGGGGAGTGAACGAAGTGAATGGCGTGGATGAATTACTTAGAACAGATAACTATATAGTTTGAATGAATTTGGCAATCAAATGAATATGTAGATCGGATGAGTGTATAGAATGGATGAACATGTTGAGTGGATGAGTGTGTAGAGCGGCTGGGTGTGTAGAACGGACAAGCGTGTAGCGCGGATGAGTGAGTAAATACAAAGAAGCAAGTAGAACGCAGGAGTGCGTAAAACAGATGAATGTCCAGAACGGATGAGCGTAAACGGGATAAGTGTGTAGAACAGATGAGTATGTGGAGCAGATGACTATGTAGAGCACTTCAGTATGGATAACAGGTGAATATGGAAGTGCGGAGAGTGTGCAGATCGCTGGAGCAGATGAATGTACAGACCTAGCGAACGTACAGAGCGGATGAGTGTATAGAACGGATGAGTGTATAGAGCGGGAGAGTGTATAGAGCGGAGGAGTGTATAAGAGTGGAGGAGTGTATAGAGCGGATCAGTGTATAAAGCGGATGAGTGTATAAAGCAGATGAGTGTATAAAGAAGATGAGTGTATAAAGCGGATGAGTGTATAGAACGGATGAGTGGATAAAGCGGATGAGTAGATAGAATGGATGAGTGGATAGAGCGGATGAGAGGATAGAACGGATGAGAGGATAGAATGGATGAGAGGATAGAATGGATGAGTGGATAGAACGGATGAGTGGATGAGTGGATAGAGCGGATGAGTGGATAGAGAGGATGAGTGGATAAAGAGGATGAGTAGATAGAGTGGATGAATGGATAAGTGTACAGAGAGAATGAGTGTACAGAACGGATGAAGGCATAAAACAGATGAGTCTAGAGATGAATATATAGAACAGGATATTGCTGTTGAATGCGTGAAAAGCATGATAAAGCAGATGAGTGCGGGGAGCAGATGAGTGCGTAGAGGTGATGAGTGTGTAGTGGGGATGAGTGTGTAGAGGGGATGAGTGCATAGAGGGGATAGTGCGTAGAGGGGGTGAGTGTGTAGAGGGGGTGAGTGCATAGAGGGGATTAGTGCGTAAAACAGGTGAATGCTTAGTACATGTAACGGCATAAAACAATGAATGCCGGAACGAACGAGTGCCTGGGGCAAATGAGTGCCCAGAGTGAACGGACGTGTTGCCTAGAGTGAATGAGTACGTAGAACGAATAAGCACAGATTGCATCCAATACAGATGAGTGCGTAGAATGGATGAATACGTAGAGCTGCCGAATGCGTAGAGCATGGGGCAGACAGGAGCGCATGCATGGAGCAGACAGGAGTGCATGCGTGAGGCAGACAGGTGTGCATGCATGGGACTGACAGGAGTGCATGCGTGTCACTGACAAGAATGCATGCCTGGGGCAGACAAGAGTGCACGCGTGGGGCAGACAAGAGTGGATAGGAGGGCATGGAACAGACTGGAGCGCATAGAAGTGTGTGACATATATAGTATGGTTTGGAATGCAGACAACGCTTGAAAGAACATATAACCCACCATGACTGGAGTACGCATGGCGAACTGGAGCACGCAGTGTGGACTCGAACGCATGCGGCAAGCCGGAATGCATGAATGCGTGGAGCGGACCGGACTGTATGGAGCAGACTGGGATGCATGGAGTGGATAGGAGTGCATGGAACGGACTGGAGCGCATAGAATTTGCTTGACATATATAGTATGGTTTGGTACGCAGAGAACATCTGAAAGGGCATATAACTCATCATATCTCATCACCACGCTTACTCTCTCCTTACATCACCACTCAACTAGAACACAGAGATACTATGACACCATTCAGTATAACTGTTCTCATACCAACATCCGCCGCTCACTCCACATCATTCTAAGTAATCACTGCTGGTTACACACCCCCCAGCCAGGCGTTCTCCTCAGGCCTAACGCAGCCACATCCAGTCTGGATAAATCCTGCAAGAACGAACACATACTCCTCATCTCTCAACCATCACACCTACCGCTAGAAAGCAGCTATTACACGGATACTGCACAAGCTGCACACATACCCGGTGCTCACACGCACCTTTTTGACTCTCTCTACTCACTCTACTGATCTGAACTTCGGTTCCCAAGGGCGTTCAACCTACCAGCGCCTTCAGACCATACCAATGGTATATAAGGCGCTATATAAATGCAAAATAACAATAACAATAACAATTTGCTCAAAGGGAAAAATCCAACAGGGATATAAGGGGAGTGAAATTTGTGGGGAGGGAGCACAAACTAGATATGTGTGCAGATGATGCTCTGGTGATGGTGTGCCACCCTGAGCAGTCGCTGCCACACCTAATGACCAAACTGAGAAGGTTTGTGACGGTGATAGGGTTTAAGATCAACAGAACAACATCTGAAATGTTGGCCCTGGAAGTGAGCTCAGTAGAGAGCGCTGCTCTGTTGTTTACAAAAGGTTCCCATTGAAAAGGGAATATTTTACACTAAAAAGGATGCTGCCCTGACGCTATTTTCATCTATTGCACATCAGATTGCTTTCATCAATAATGCCCTGCCATGCCCATCCATATTCACATTGTGCTTCAGCAGAAGAGAGCATTCCCTGAATGACAGGCTATGTCAAGCCAAACCTGGGCTGAAATAAAAGAAACTTCACTTTCAGCTATGCGGGAAAACACTTAACATGTGGATGACAAAATGTAAAATAAATCAAGGATTTAAAGAAATCCTAGCTCTATGGGCATATGTCAATTTCAGTGAACCTGTGGCTTTAACAAACTTAGATAAAAGAAACTGAATAGGGCTACAAAACAATATTGGGAAGCCAGATGGAAGAGAGAAAAAACAAATTTAAAAGAGAAATCCTAGCAGCTTTCACCATGTGTCAAAATTGGATTTTTTAAAAGTACAATGTTGAATAAAAACTTGTCCCTGCCTAGCAATGTAAAGGGGGTTTTGCTGGTGAAGATATATGGGATGTTTTACCCAACAGGCTTGTTTCTGATTCAGAACAAAATAAAAGAAAATAAAGGAATTATTGTAGCCTTCGCTGCCATATTGGGGACATAAATGGCAGAGAATTTCTAAGGAAAGTGTACATGATGCCACGCTGAAATTCAATACTGAAATGCCTAATAATAATCTATACACATGTATAAATGTATAGAATTTTAGGCCAGATATTTCTTACTTAAAACAATGAAAAATAATTGTTAAGCTAACGAAACAAAGGGCCCCATCACGAGTTGGGCAGTAAAGCCGGCGCTAATAGCGCTGGCGCTATCTGCCCTACCGCCAAACCCACCGACGCTATGTCACGACTCGCTCCCTTCGCTCCCGTTCCCACCACTTGGGGGCATGATTTGGGGTTTATTCCCTACTGGACTTTTCCTCCGAACCTTATGCTACAGTGCTGTGATGAATTGGAGCGCTAAATCCCTATTTTCCAAGCTACTTCCCTTCCGGATCCATTCCAGGTTTTTGGCAGCCAGCATGCTTCTTTAATCAAATGACTATGCTTCCCAGAATGCCTGGCCCACTGCTTCACCTCCACCCTTGCAGGACAAGGTTGGGTGGAGGATAGGCAACACCTGTGGCTGCAGGTGCAGCAATCAGCACACCTGAGGCGTGTGCTCGTTAAGCAGCTTTAAAAGCCTCAGTCTTACTTCAGTCCAGCGCTGGTCATCGTTGCAGTGTTTCCTGTTGTGACTAGTCCCTTTTTCCTTGATCTTAGCTTTTGTACCTAGTTCCTAGTTCCTGTTTTCTTGTTCCTCCAGCCTGGATTTCGGATTCATGCGCTAAATTGATTTCTGCTCCTTTGATTCCCTTTTTGTCTTCCTCTGTTTGCAGGCAGCATTTCTCAGTGCTTTCCCCTTTTAGATGCAGCCCAGTTTGTCTGTGTTCTATATTTCTTTGACTTTGTCCTTTGCTGCTGTAAACCCGTATGCCTTAGCCTTCCTCTTAGATTAGCTTCCTGTCTTTTCCTTGGAGGGGTAGGGGGAAGTTTGCATTGGTTATTTCGTTTTTCCCTGCTCCTGATCCTTACTTTCCATTGGGATCCATTCCATGTTTTCCATTGCACTTCTGCATTTATTTCCCATTTGATTATTAGGTGTGGTGTGCTGTTGTATCTAGCTCCTGTGTGAATGCTTATGTTTTCCTCACTAATTTGTAATCACTATTCCAACTTAGGTATTTAGTTTTCCTCCCATTGCTGTTATAGCCTTTCTGGGTCCCAGTTTCATCAACAGGATTCGTGGGCTAGCTGACATTCAAGAGGTTTATCTCGTCCTCGTGAGTACTGTTCTTTAGTTCCCTTATTTAATACCATCAAGAGTGTTAGTTCACAGATCCTGTCATTGCTTGCCCTCCACGTGGGTTTAGCGCTTTCAGTACCTGTAACAGCAATTGGGGGTAAGGCGCTTGCCGACTTTCCTCGCGGTCAGGTGCTTACCCCACATCCCTTTTCATATATTGGTTTTGTTGTCACACTCTATTTGCACTCCTGGGTTCTAGCATACATGAGTCGCTGTTCCTGTGTGCACGTAGTTTAATTCGAAGCTATTCACTGTGTGATTTAGTGCACATTTCCCTTGCCATATTCGCTGCCTTTGTACTCGCCTTTCTAATCCTGACACGCTATTAGCACCGGATCACAGGTTTGGTGGATTTGGAAATCCCTATTCCCTATTTAGCCCATTCGGGAATGCCCCATTCCCCATTGGGCTCAATGGGGAAATTTCGTGCTCATACCACCGGTGAATTGTCGGGGGATTTCCCCCCAGCTCAGAGCTGGGGAGAAATCCGCCGAAGCCCTGATTTGGCAGATCCTTAAATCCGGCGGTAACAGCGCTGCCGCTGGATTTAAGGGTTACCGCCAAACTTGTGATGAGGCCCAAAGTCTTACAAACTGGAGAGTTGGACAGACACACTCTGCGTAAAATATGTAATCTGCCCATGTGATTTGTTAAAGTGCCACAACTGTACAAATGTGTAAATTATGTTAAGAATGACTTTTGGCAAAAAGGTCTGTGGGAAGGCATTTAGTTGTCCTATCCAGGTCTTGGGGGAAGGCCTAGCTCAGTTCTGTACATCAATAATTCAATGATGGCACCACGTCTTATAAATAAGGGTGACTGGCAGAACTCTAGACACTCTCTCCTGAATTTCCAGCGCCTGCGTATCCTGACATTCCAGATCCACCTTTGCAAGATTCCAGACCCTACTGCCGACCAAAGCATTGCTGACCCTATCCCAGCACGGCCATTGATCCAGAAAACCCCACTAAAACCCCATAACAAAATCCCACTAACTTCAGGGAGAAAGGGGAAAGGTGGCTGAGCCCGCTTTGGGATTCTCCAGTGCCGCCTGCTTGCCCTGCTTACCCGCTCCATCCCGCTGAGGCGTCGCTGTGCCCAGACCATTGCCCAGCTGTCTTTTGCTATCTGGTGGCCCGAGCCTTGGAGTCCAGAACCCGGTTGGCTGTTCCTAATCCCAAACTCAAGCGCGGACTGTGAGTATTTCCCAATCCCATAGAAACACATAGCCTACCCATCTTGATCCTTCGTTTTATTCCACTCTCCCAGTAACCCTATCCATCCCCTCGTAACTTGTTTAAAACTGTTAAAATTCTCTGTGCACCCTGTCCTTGATTTTCTAAGTGTTAGCGCCATCTCTCTATTCATTTCTGTCTTGTGTAGGTCATAAACCCTTAGTCATATTTTGAGTAATCAAACTAATTCCCACATAAAGTTGAACGCGGGGGTGACAAGGTTGACGTCGCAAATCAAGCTTGGATTGTACTGTGTCTTTCTTTAACTATCTAGTCTTGATAATCTAGTTTAAGTAAAACTTGTCTTTCTTTCCAAACCAATTTCCTCTCTTTCACGGCTTCATTTTATCAAAACCGAACCTCCATTTACCTTGCAAATCTCATCCAGTTATTTAGCTATAGCCATCCTATTACCTCTATATTGTCCCTGTGATGTGTATCTATCCCCCAGCCGAAAAACCGCATTCCAAATCCGAGTATTTCACCGGTTTTTCATAAAAAAAACGCCTGACATTTAAAACTGCAATTGAAAAAAGAATGCAACTTTCCAACTTGTGATTCCGGCTGCATCGTGTTCTTACTTTCAACTTGCTTTTGAACGGTATGCCTTTGTTGATACTTTGCCTAGTGATTGCTAGGGTTTATACATTACTGCTGTTGTGAAAAATCATATTTGCATCATAGATTTAACCGCACATTAATTATTTATTTGTCAATTTTGAGTGTCATGTTATACCATTGCCTCTTATTTTGGATTCTTAAGGGTTGGATTTTGATTCTGTTTGCTGCCTCATATCCCTGACTACCTGCTGCTTCTTTCTATCCGCTCAGAATTAGATTAATTGTGGGTTGAGGGAACATTGCAGGGGAAACCTTAACTTGGGTGCTATATATCCTAATTGAAAAAGTGCTCCTATTCAATTGTGCTTTGGATATGTTCTTGTAGAAGGTTACCCAAGTGTACTTCAATAGTTTTCACTGTAATTATCACCCCATTGGTGATTGCTGGCCAATATTAAAATGTGTGTGATTTCTTTGATTTAAAAAAATATATATATTGCATTCCCACCAACCGGCCTGGTTCATGGTCCATTGTGACCCGAGGTATTTGTAAAAGGGGGTGTGAGACGGGTTGGGTGCCATCTCAAAGTGAATTCATAGAAAATAAAGAGAAATCGTTCCAATCGTGCGCTCCATCCTAAGCTAAGACCAAGGTGTGTTGCCCAATTGAAATACTTAACAAACTTGTGGGCTCAGTGGCAGTGATTGGGTTTGTTTATTCACCCGTGACAGCTTAACACAGCAAGCTAACCTTCAAGGCAGTAATACTTTGTGTGGCTGGAACACTGTGTTACACTTTAGAGTCGCTTCCCCAAAACAAAAATCCTAAGTACCAGGCCTGTGTATAAAATGAAAACTAAATCAACCCCAAAATAGACAGAAAGCAACAGAATACAGGTTACCCTTAAATAAATAAATTAATAAAAAAGAACATTTCCAAAAGACAGTGCTCTGGAAGAGAACATCCAAACTAAAAAGGCGCAAATTCAGGAGGTAAATCTCCTGCAACAAAAAGTGGCTCATTGTTCCCAAACTATACAGGACTCCAACAGCAGGTGGTAGCTCAAGAAAAGGTCATAGAGGCCAGTAAAGCCCCGATAGCCAAGCAAAGGCCTAAGATCTTTGCCTATTATCAAGAGGCATGGTCTGAGAAGGAAAAACTAGTGAGGTTGGAGAAAGGGTATCCTAGATCTAATCCAAACTGGAGGAACCCCGAACAGGTAGCGAGGGACAGGGCAACCCCTGATCATAGTATGTTGACATCGGTACTGAGGGACTACAACCCATTTAATACTTTGCACACTGCTGACTTCATGGCTACCGGTTCACATGAGCCAAAAACCATGAGGCCATCAGAATTAAATAGGGCTAGCATGATGGAGCTGACAGGTCAGCGCCCCCCAGAAATTAATAGAAGGGCATCCCTGGATACGTACAAAAATATAATGGCTGATGTCTCTGACCCGGAAACCTCCTATGAGGAGAAAGTCAGGGAATTCGATCTTTAGAATCACTACCTCCAAAGGGACCAGTTGGTTCAATTTTCAAAAGAAAAACAGGAAAAGAGGCCCCAAAAGAGCATCCTGAAGACCTCCACCCAATCAGGGTACTGGGGGGATACTCTGCCAACCCTGGAAGCAGGGAGGAGTCAGAAGACTACTCTCCTGTGCTCCACAGGGTAGAAGAAACTGGGCCCCACCATTCTGCGAGTCCCTCCCAAGCTCACAGAATCAGGGAACGCCTAGATGATCATGAGGGCACCTCAAATAGCAGCGCCTCTGAGGGTGAATGGACTCGGGTGACGCGGCGAAAGAAGGCAGATAACCAAAAAGAGTTCTGGTGAAAGACCCCATTAGGCAGATCAAGGCCATCAGGAATTTCATGACACTGTACAATAAAAACGCAAAATATTCTGTCTGGGAGCATTTGAACTCTATGAGAAAATGATGAACACATTTCACATAAAATATAGCCAAACTGTATAGATTATGCCAAATGGACATTCTCTCCAAAGTACTCCAGCTTCTTTGCTGGACTGGAAGACCGAAAGCATTCAAGATGGTCCACCTACAAGGCAGCTATCTTGAAGCACTTTTCCACCCATAGAAACCTCAAGACACTCGCAGAACAGCCTACAATCTACAATGTGGGCAAGACCAGGCCCCACGAGAGTGTGTGCAGGAATTAAAATGTGCCTTTGCCCAAACCACCAGTAGGGTGCACACGGATAGCAGAGAGTTTATCACTACCTACTTTCATGCACTCCCAAAATACATTAAGATCCAGCTGGTGAGGGATTTCCATGATAAAAGATCTCTGGACTGGGTAAAAGAGCAGGCTACCCGGATATATGAAGTCCAAAAACCTGCAGAAAATAACAATCAGACCAAAAACCTCAAACCAGCCAACACCACTGCTGCGCTAAGGTGCCAGAGGTGAAGGTTGCCCCCATCTTGGACCTAGAAATGGGGGAGCCTAAAAATGCACCAATCCCAAACCAGCAAAGGTCAAGAAGGTCTTCAGGCCAATCACAAACAGGTGGCAATCAGGAGGGTAATCTCACCAATGGGACCCCTAATTCTTATGATTATGTAAGTCCCAGATACAAGGGAAACCAGCCTATAATGGGGTATGTATGGACTCCCCCAGCCCAAGAGGGGGGTCCCGCCAGGTAAGTACTCCCCCAGGAAACTTCCCTCAGGAGGGCAGTAATCCCCCAAATCCTGGGTTAAGTTTTTTTCCCCGGTATCCACAAAACCCCAACTTGCAGGACAACTCTCTTTTCTCTCACGGTTTCAGGAGCCCAGATTGCCCAATCCGGGAGATGGAATGGCCAAGGATGGAGGGTTACCAAAATCCACAATTCCTAGGGTACTCCGGGAGAAGGGATAGTTACCCTTCCCGAGAACAACCGAGGTATGAGCAGAGACCCCCGTAACAGCCGGAACAGGTGTCCCAACTGGAGCGCAAGGTCCAGAACCTCACCCAGGATCTGGGTCGCATGTTGAGGGCTCAGCAGAACCCTCAGATGTACATGGCATCTCAGAACCCCACAAACCAAGAGTCTGGCACCCCAGAACAATGACGGGGAGAGAACCCTGACAATTCCTTGGTTCCAGAGGAAAAGGCAGGGGAGGAAGGGTGGTGTAAGGCCCTGGAGGAGGCTTCCTTCCTCACCCGTGAAAAGCCTCTGGACACCCAGGAACCAGAACAAAAATCTCTTGTCCCCGAAAATCTGCAACCCAGAGAACAGAGGGTGGGTAGGAGAAATAAAGACAGTAAAAAGGCCCATTTTGTGGAGGAAGTTAGTGACCTCCAGTTTGAAGGGGAAGAATCCTTACAGGATTCTGGGAAAGAAATCTTCTCCTTCCGGGATGGGGGAATTCCTCCCAAAGAAAATGGGTCCCAAGAGATCTAAATGAAGACGTAATGGGTGTGGGGACTGAGTCAGAGTCACCCATCCCTAGCCCAAGAATGGTCATCCTGAGAAAAAAATAGTAATGGAGGGATCCTCCCCGCAAATTGGTTGTAGTGACTGCCACCCGGTAAGCGGGGGCAGCACAGAGCTAAGGTAAATAGGGGATTTCAAAATCTCCACTATTTCAGGATGCCAAATTTTCATTACAGATTCCCAGAATCCGGCACAGAGAATAGTCCAAAATGCCACTGTGTCAGAGTCCAAAATAAAGAAATTAACCACCCAGCTTGCCCAAAATGCTCATTACCTTTGCCCTCCTCAGGAGAAGGAGGGGAGATTTTATGCCTCTGTTCAAGTGCAAGGGCAATGAGCAATTTCAGCACTGGTGGACACTGGATCTATCAAAAAACAGCCTTTGAGCAGCTAAATTCAGGAATTGGGGAGAGATACCAGATCCCTCTCAGCCCTCTTCCTGGACAACTCCAGAACTTCGCCAGGAATGAAATTCCTGTCGACGGGACTGCGGATTTGAAAATAAAAATTGGGTGGCACAAAGTGAAACACCCAGTCATAGTTGTGACTCCAGAGGGAACACCCTGTCTACTAGGGAATGACATCCTGCTCAGGTTGTCCCCCCCTAATAGACCGTGTGAACAAGGTCCTCTGGATTCAAACTAACAGGCCTATACAATTAAAACAGAGTGTCAACCATGTTAGTATAAATGGCACATGCCACATGGTTGAACAGAAACCTTACCAAATTAAGTTCTACTTTCAAAACAACAAAATCCCTGATGTGACAGTAATTGCAGTAGGATAACAAACTGGTGAGGGGAATTCCTCTCTATTTCTGAAAATCAACCTTCCTTCCAGTCTCAAGTGGCATTCCACACTGGAAGGAAATACTCTGAAATTCTATACCAATTCACAATCAAAAAATCCCACTTCCATAGTCCAAAATGAAAAACCAGCTCAAAGTTTAGCTGACATTCAGAAAATTGGAGAACAGTTGTTCATCCCTATTCAGTTAAATGAGGGGAAGGACTCTGTTCTCACCCGAGTATGCGTGAACAACAGTAAGAGCTTCATCAGCGAAGCCTTGTTCCGAAAACTCGCAAAAGATCCAGCCATTCCAACATTTAAATTGATAGACAAATGGTAAATGGACCTGGAAACTCCCAATTCCAAACATCTCCTGCCTAGCAGGTGTATGCTCAAAATGTCCACAGGCAACAATAGCATAGTACATAACTGTTGGGTCGTGCGAGATTTCACTGCTGTATTTTATTTAGGCAGTAACATTCTCAATCGCTTTGCTATTTGTTTGGACCTGATAAACTTCAAAGCCTGGTCCTGATTAGCGGGTAATCCCATGGACTTTGATGATCCAGAAAAAGCATTTTGGTCAGCCCAATTGCTGCCGTATGCAGTTGAAGTTCAAATTGGAGAGGAGGTCACCATCCCAGGACAGACCCGGCAATTCCCACTTGAATTAAAAATTAAAAGAAGACAGAATCTGCAAAATCCTGACGCATATGTACACCTCAATGCCCATCTCCAACATCAGGGGTTGGGGTTAAAGTCAACCCCATTAGTCAATGTACAATGCAACACCATTCCAATAGTGGTGGATAACAGCGACCTCAGGAGTTTCACTCTGGGCGCAGGCACCATTATTGGAATGGCTGTTGATGACCGACATGTTTCCATGGATTTAGGAAATTAACTGATAGGACCAATCCCCAATGACTGTTTTGACAATGACAGTGACAATGACTTACCAACAGAAAGGATCTTCACCCAGCAAGGGGGGAATTTCCTGGTGTACTCTTCCTGACGTTACGGGAGGAAGAGGTGACTTGTGACATCAGGCAGGATGAGGTGAGATTCCTGGTCCACAATGACTGCCTCTCCTACCTGAAACCCTCTGTCCAAGTCAACCCTCTAATCAGAGACCTCTCCACCCAGCTGGAGGAGGCTGCTGAGATAGCTGAACCCAAAGTCTTTCGAGGCTTCAGGCAAATGGTTGAAGAGTGGGTCAACCTAGCTGATGCCTGAGAGACTCCAGAGCAAAAGCAAAAGTTGAAACAGGTGTTCTTAGATTTAAAAGAAATCTTTGTTGTGGATTCGTACAATTGTGGTTGCACCAAAATCCATACAACAACAATTCCCACGGACCCTGGAATGACTCCTGTGTTTGTGAAGCAATATTGCTTGCCTCTCGCATCCATGGAGTCCTTGAAAAAATCATCAAAAACCTTGAGTCCCGTGGGATAATTCATCCAGTCCACAGCAACTTTAATAATCCGGTGCTGGGGATTTTAAAACCAAATGGCCAATGGAGACTCTGCGCAGACCTTAGGGAGCTAAATAAATGGGTTCACATGTTCCGATGGCCTCTCCCATACATTGACCAAGGACTGGCCCAAATCCAGGGGTCAAAAGTATACACTGCCATTGACCTGACAAATGGGTACTGGACTGTGCCTGTCAATAGGGAGAACCAATACAAGCTGGCCTTTAACTTTGGGGCAGCAGTACATGTGGACCCGGACTCCCTTTGGATACATAAACTCAGGCAACAAATTCAACACCTTCCTACATAAGGCCATGCCCAACTTAGGTGAAAGGGGTAACCTGGGAAATGTGGATGATGTCAAGCTCAATTGTGGAGGAACATATAGCAGTAATCTGTTATGTTCTGACACAGTTGAGGGTTGCCAGAGCAAACCTGTCCCTTGAAAAGGCACAGTGGTGCAGGACCTGTGTCAACTTCTTGGGGCATGAGATAACTCCCGCGGGTCCTTGTCCCCAGGAGAAGAAAGTGGAAGCACTCCTAAAACTAAAAGACCCCAAAATTCTGCGGGAGCTAAGAAGCCTCCTTGGACTGACTAATCACAGTAGGAAGTTCATTGAGGAGTACACAGAGATCACGAGACCCCTAATCCAACTGTTGAAAGGGGGGTCAAGTGGGAGTGGGGTCCAGAACAAGCAGAGGCAGTAAAGCAACTCAAAAGAAGCCTCTCACAAGCGTCTTGTCTAGCTTACCCTGTCAAAAACAAGAAGTTATTCGTGGAGACAGGTTTCTCGAATACATGCTTGACAGCAATATTATATCAAAAGCATGACAAGTTCAATAAAGTCATCTCCTATGCCAGCAAGACTCTATCCTATGTTAATGAAAAATTCAACGATTGTGAGAAGGCACTCCTGGCAACGGTGTGGGAATTGAAACATTACCGCCCGTTCATCCAGGGGGAACAAATCTTAGTGGAGACTCCACACCAGCCTTTGCAATACCTCCAATGTAACAGAATCCGGACCGGAAATGTGAGTAATTCCAGTATTACTTCCTTGATCCTGTCAATGCAAGGCTTCCTGTGGAGGTCAGATATGGCCAAAACAAGAAGAGTCCCCTCGCGCAAGGTCTGGCTGACTTGCATGATTGTGCCAGAGAAAACATTCTCGAGGACGAAAGTCTTAAAATCCAGGACAACATGGAGGCGTACCCGAATTCTCTGCACAAGTCTATGAAGAAGACAAGTGTGAGGGAATACTGAGGGAATACCCACAGTTTATCTGGACATGTGCTCCTACCATGTTGACCACGATGGGGAAAAGGAACTGGTGGCCGGCATTGGGAATGCCTGGGTAAATGATGCCCTGGAACCCTCCGCTGGGTACAAAATCATTCCTGCAGTAGTCAGGTGGCGGAGTTGATGGCAGTTCATCAGGCCGTCCTCACTGCCGTCCAACACCAACTCCACGAACTGGTGATAATCACTGACTCGGATTATGTCCGGAGCGGGTTTGTGGAGCACCTGGTTAATTGCAAAACCAGAGACATGCTATGTGCTAATAATAAACTGCTTAAACATGGCAAGCTAATACAAAATATTGATGAGCTGGTCACCTCTAGTGGGATAACCATCTATTGGAAGAAGATCAAGGGTCATTCCTGGATAGAGGGGCCAGACAAAACTGGAAACGACCTAGCTTATCAGCAAGCCAAAACCAGAGCCATTCAGGGGGATATCCTTGAGATTGAGTCCCTGTTGGGGGAAATCAAGGTCACTGCTATATCACTAGGTCCCAGACAAATGCTCATAATGAACTCTCAACTGCCCAGTGGAGTAAGGAAACCCCAAATGCTGATTTAATCAGGGCACAAAAAGGGGATCTGATTATTGGAAAATTTTATCAACACATTGAAGACCCTGAGTACTTTACCCTGACGGATACCGCTTATATTGGGAAAGAGAACCTCAGGGTGTTTATGAAGTGTCCAAAAATGTTCCGAATCCAAGACGGTTTGTTGGTAAGGAGATCCATCTCTGGCTGTGACCAATGGGTGGTACCTACCTCATTCCAAAGCCTGATGCTTAGTCATGCCCATGATGTGGCCACAGCCAGTCATCGGGTGTTTCACACTACTCTAGAAATCTTGTGGGAGGTTGCATACTGGCCACACATGGGGCATGACCTCGACCAATATTTGAAGGGGTGTCTTGTATGTGCACAATTTCAGCCAACTTCACTCACACACCGAACTTCCCTCCAGAAGAGGGGGATGACAGAGCCTTGGTCAGATTTACAAGTAGATTTTATCGGGCCTGTGATTCGCTCCACTGGGGGAACAAGTACATGTTAACAGTAACATGCTTGTTTACCAAATGGGTGGAATGTCTCCCGGCCCCAAATTGCAAGGCAGAAACAGTATTACCCAAATTGACCTTTTACAATTGACCTTTTGCACAATTGACCTAATTATAGTGGTCCTAATTGACCTTCTGCACAATTGACCTTTATATTATTTTAGTTATTTTAAATATGTATTGGGTTGGTTTTGGATTATAAATAATATAAGGGGATTGGGTGGGGGGTTGCAGGGGGTTTTGGATTGGGTGGGGGTTGCGGGTGGTTTCCCCCTGCATACATGTCCTAATTGACCTTCTAAATTAGGTGAATTCTCCCGAGGTCAATTCTCCCGAGGTCAATTGTGAAAAGGTAAATTAGTATACAACCGCAGAAACAGCAGCTGCCCTGATGATCAACCACATCTTCTCGTATTTTGGCTTATCCCAAAGGATAGAGTCAGACCAAGGTAGTCACTTCACCAGCGAATTGATGACAAAGATGTGGGAGATACTTGGGGTAAAAAGGAAACTTCACATTGCATACTGCCAGTCCTCTAGTGGGGGGATTAAGAGGTACAATAAAACCATTGTGAGCATTCTAAAAAAGTTTGGGGCAGATTCTGAGCCATGTTGGGATATCCGATTACATCCGGAGACATCTGGAGAATAAGAACAAGAAAAAGATTGGTATATCTTGGTATATCTAATTAACAGGGACTATTTTTCTTCATTGTCAGGATGAAAGGATTCCCCAAACTACTAGTCAAATCAGTAGTTATTTATGTTTTGTGAGTGATCATTTGCATTTACCCTTCTAAGTACTGTAATAATTGAATGCATGTGTGTCCCACTGCTGTCAACCCTCCCGGAAGGCATCAGTGGGAAAATGTAGTAACCGGTTTGTATTTATTTAATAGATTCATACTGGCTACCTTGTCATAAACCAAGGAGGACCTCCCTGTGGACCTGGAAAGGACAGATTGAAGAAGAAGCTGGGGGTGTCGCCCCACACCACAAAGAAAGACAGAAGAGAAAACTGTGGGTGTCGCTCCACAATCCAACGAGAGACAACGGGAGGATTGTGGCATACCGCTCCCAGATGGAAGGACTCCACCTAATTAACCCCACTTTGCCCTATTGATGAACACAACTTTGCCCTACTCTCCCTCGACAAGGATCTCAGAAGAGTCAGGGGTGGGGTGATTTGTCAGCAAAAATCCCATCCATGTCCAAGCTGCATTTCTGCACTCAACAGCAAAATGGCTGCACTGGCTCCTTGGAGCACCATTGCATCAAAACTGCATTTGGCAGTGACAAAAGGATGGCTGCACCATCTTGCCAAACACCTATTGGGCGAGTTGTAATAGGGGGGCACACAAAGAAAGGCCGCCAGGGTGTGTTCTTGTGTGCATCAAAATAAGCGAATTCAAACCGAGCTGCTCTGCTGTTTTCAAAAAGTTCCCATTGAAAAGGGAATATTTGACAGTAAAAAGGCTGCTGCCCTGATGCTATTTTCATCTATTCCACATCACCTTATTTCATCTATAAGGCCCTGCCATGCCCATCCATAGCCACATTGTGCTTCAGCAGAAGAAAGCATTATCCCTGAATGACAGGCAATGTCAAGCCAAACCTGGGCTGAAATAAAAGAAACTTCACTTTCAGCCGTGCGGGAAAAGACTTCACTTTTGGGTGACAAAATATCAAAAATCAAGGCTTTAAATAAAGTCTAGCTCTATGGGCATATGTAATTTTCAGTGAACTTGTGGCTAGAACAAACTGCTGGATAAAAGAAACTGAATAGGGCTACAAAACAATATTGGGAAGCCAGATGGTAGCGAGAAAAAAACGAATTTAAAAGAGAACTACTAGCAGCTTTCACCATGCAAAACCAAAAGAAATTTCTGTTTTAAAAGTACAATGTTGAATAAAAATGTGTCCCTGCCTAGCAATGTAAAGGGGGTTTTGATGGGGAACATATATGGGATGTTTTACTCAACAGGCTTGTTTTTGATTCAGAACAAAATAAAATAAAATAAAGCAATTAAAATGCATTGGCTGGATTTTGCAAGCTCTAGAACTGGTCTTTCTGCTGGCTAAACCGAGGCTTTCCCCCAAAACGAGCCACCATAAAGATTTGGGACATATGCATGTTAATTCCTACCTTTGAAAACTTTCAATGGACCAAGACAAAGAAAGATTGCAAGCTTGTCAGACTTGTGTCTGTGCTCCAGGCTGAGACAATAGATCTGGGACACCTACATGCGAAGTGGCAATACACATGCAATCAAACTAGGAAACCCCCATGGCCACCCTGGGCTGAGCTGACAGTTGGTGGTAGCTGAGAAAATAAAAATGGGCCAAGTGAAGGACAAAGGCCAGCCCCATTTGTGTCAGAAGACTATTTTAATAAGAAACCTTGAAGACTTTTATCTCTGCAACAGAACTTCAAGGGAACGTAAAAAGTTAACAGTTTAAATGTAATTGTGTGGTTTTTAATTTAAGACGTAGCCTTCGCTGTCATATTGGGAACAGAAATGGCAGAGAATTGTGTATTCTAGGGAAAGTGTACATGATGCCACTTTGAAATTCAATACTGATATGCCTAATAATAATCTATACACATGTACAAAGTTATAGAATGTTAGGCCGGATATTTCTTACTGAAAACAATGAAAAATTGTTATGCGAACAAAACAAACTCTTACAAACTGGAGAGTTGGACTGGTACACTCTGCATAAAATATGTAATCTGCACATGTGATTTGTTAAAGTGCCACACCGTACAAATGTGTAAATTATGTTAAGACTGACTTTTGGCAAAAAGGTCTGTGGGAAGGCATTTAGTTGTCCTATCCAGGGCTTGGGGGAAGGCCTAGCTCAGTTCTGTACATCAATAATTCAATGATGTCACCACGTCTTATAAATAAGGGTGACTGACAGAACTCTAGACACTCTCTCCTGAATTTCCAGCGCCTGCGTATCCTGACATTCCAGATCCACCTTTGCAAGATTCCAGACCCTACTGCCAGACCAAAGCATTGCTGACCCTATCCCAGCACGGCCATTGATCCAGAAAACCCCACTAAAACCCATAACAAAATCCCACTAACTTCAGGGAGAAAGTGGAAACGTGGCTGAGCCCAATTTCGAGTGTTATGTTATACCATTGCCTCTTATTTTGGATTCTTAAGGGTTGAATTTTGATTCTGTTTGCTGCCTCATATCCCTGACTACCTGCTGCTTCTTTCTATCTGCTCAGAATTAGATTAATTATGGGTTGAGGGAACATTGCAGGGGGAAACCTTAACTTGGGTGCTATCTATCCTAATTGAAAAAGTGTTCCTATTCAATTGTGCTTTGGATATGTTCTTGTAGAAGGTTACCCAAGTGTACTTCAGTAGTTTTCCTTGTATTTATCACCCCATTGGTGAATGCTGCCCAATATTAAAATGTGTGTGATTTCTTTGAATATTAAAATAAATAAATATTGCTTTCCCACCAAACGGCTTGGTTCATGGTCCATGGTGACCCGGGGTATTTGTAAAAGGGGGTGTGAGACGGGTTGGGTGCCATCTCAAATTGAATTTGAAGAAAATAATGATAAAATATTTCAATTGTGCGCTCCATCCTAGGCTAAGACCAAGGTGTGTCGCCCGATTGAAATCCTTAACAGTGCAGGATGGAATGCGAGAAGAAGTGGTAGGCAATTGACGTGGTAGTGGGGGGTGAGGACAAATGACCTCCTTCAATATTTATATTGCACACTGGTGACAATGGAGGTGTGGGACGAGATGTCACAAAAGTTCTGACTGACAACCTTTCTGTTCATCATTTACACTATTACATCGCAACAAGTATTTCAGGCCAGCAATGGAGGGATCATCTGTTGTAAAATGGAGAAGGAATAAAGGCTAGTGTATTAGTGATCTGTCCAAAATGGGACTATACGTCTTTCCAAAATGCAAGGAGGAATTTTCCCTCGGGGAGGAAGATAGGTTCTAGTACTTTCAGATCTGACACTGAATAATCCAACCAAGTATTCAGCGAGCAACCACAAGGTCACTGCGTCCATTTAAGAGGCTGATAGATGAGGTGGCTTCCCCGAGGGGATTATTCTCAAACATATATATGATCCAGACGGCACTGGATTAGCACTACCCCAGACCTTATATTGCCAGATGGGAGTGGGATCTGTGAAAGACCAATAGAAAGGAGGGACTGGAAGGATGTGCTGAAATGTATGAAAAAGGCCACGGCATGCATACACTACAGAGAAACCAAATAAACACTCCTCAACAGGTCAGAAATGACCCCAGTGCAATTAGCTAAAGTTTATCCCCAGCAGAACGACATAGGTTGGAGGAAGTGTGGAATGTCGGGGAACACTGTTCGATACTTGGTGGGAATGCTCGAAGTTACAGCCATTTTGGAGGGGGATCCATGGGACCATCATTGAGATAATTGGGAGAAATATTCCATGGGATCCGGGTATCATGCTCTTTAACATGAACCCGCCAGGCAGGTGCTTTTACATCCTAAACCCCTGTCACTTCACCTGTAAACTATTAATGGTGGCAAAAGTAGTTGAAGGGGCAGCTGGGAGGAAGGTAGAGCTAATGCACATCACAACCTTGTTGGCATAGCGTTTGGCTCATAATGGGGCTGGAAAAAATCACGACAAGCATTAGAGATACTCTTTGCCGGCCTTTACCAAGAAATGGGGACAACTAGTGGACTATGTCTCCAGAGATAACTGAGTGCTGGCCTGCCCTGTGAGACTTCTGCCCTGAATCTGTTTGGCTTGGAATGACTGTCAGGAGGACATGGGCAAGGATGAAGGAAGGGGGGAAAAGCGATTCACATACCCTGTAGAGAGTGGAAAGACCGCACACCTGACATTCAGAGGTATTTCATTTGAATTCCTTTGGTCTAGGGGGGAGAGAGGGTGGGGGAGGAGTTCATGCCTGGGTGCCTTCAAGGGAGGGCCAATTGTCAATGGGGAATTAGTTAATTGTTAGGGAGCAGAAGGGGGTGGTTAGAAGTTGTCTGTTGCAGTTATGGCATGGGGATTACTGACTGTTATTGTCTATGTATGAGCAACTCAAAATATTGCAACAAAAACTGCACTTTGTCTCGAAGGGAAAATGAACGGGTTAGAAACTGTGAAGCTGCAGTGTTTTGCTTTCTTAATTACTTATTAATTTCATAATGTTTTGTTCCCAAAATTTGCATTTCGGGAGAGGGCTTGACAAGTCTTTAGTTCTGAAAATGTCATCCAAATCTATCCAGCAAGTCAAAAGTTATTTGCCATCGAATTTTGGGAAGAAATTGCTGCTTTTTCTTTTCTGAAATGCCTCTCAGCATCTCTCTGCTGCAAAACACCATGGGAAAAATGTAGCTATAATTTTGGGACTAGGGGGCCTAGTCTATTTTATCACCTACTGGATGGAATAACCCGAGATCCCTGACGGAAATCGAGTCAACACTTTGTGTTAAAGTTGTTTCATTCCTCGCCCAATTCCATCCAGCAGTTTTTGCTGTGTGCTGCACAGAAATGTTGACGTCTTCCCTACTCTCTATTCATGTGTTTTGGGCCCATTAGCCAGGGCCTCCAGCCATGCTCACTGTATATTTCAAAACACTTCCTCTTATATTTTCCGACAGTATGTTTCTTTTGGACCCACACAGTGACCATGGCACATGTCTTTTGGGCCCATTAGCCCCTGGCCCGCGAACACAGACTTTGGTCATGACCACTGTATATTTTTAAACACTACAGGGCAGTGGCCACTATACCTGTTCCTCCAATAGGCTTATTGTAAACCAACTAGGTGGACAGGGCGTCCCTATTATACATGTCTTTCGGGCCAAAAGCCCTGGCCAGTGTACATGTTCCCCCAATATGTTTGTATTTGACGCACTATACATGTCTTTCATGCCCACTAGCAAGTATAATTGGCCCTGGCAAGTGAGCACGGTCTTCAGCTGTGCCCAATGTATATTTTAAAACACTAACGTGCCCCTAGCCATGGCCTTCGACCATAGCCAGTGGCCACAGCATTCGGCAGTGTCCACCGTACATGTTCCCTAATATGCTTCTTTTGAACCCCTAGATGGGCAGGCCGTGGCCACTATACATGCTCCCCCAATATGTTTGTTTTGGACCCACTAGCTGACCACAGCCTTTGGCCGTGGCCAGAATGCATGTATTTCAGACCCACTAGTGAGCATGGCCTTCGACTGTGCCCTCTGTATATTTTAAAACACTACATTGTTATCAAGATAATCAAAGTTTTTATGAGCTAACTTACTAATGATATTATATCTGATGTGATTATTGATGTAATCTGTTATATACAATGTAATTAGTGTTGTCACCAGTGATATCATCAGTGATACTATGTTTGATGTTGTCAGTGGTATCCAGTGATTATAACAAATACAAAACAGAGAATGAAATGTAACAGAATAAAAAACAACAGAACAATGCCAAATGTATTTTTAAATATATATGTTGGGTGGAGTAAGGGGTTCAATCTGATGGGGACAGAGTTTGGGGTGAGGTTTTAAACATGTCGAAATGGGGGGCCTCAGAGGGACGCCCCCATAAAATGAAAACAATTAGATATTATTTTATTGTTTTTGTTTCATTAAAATGTCATTCTCAATTTTTTGTATTTGTTAAAACCACATAGAACCATCATCAGTTTTCTCATACAACATGTACTTAGTGATGCCATCAGTGATGTCATCTGTGATGTCATCAGTCTGGTCATAGGCTGCGCAACAGGGGGCACAATGTTAAGGTGGATTTAACTGAATTTCAGTTGTATTTGTGGTAAGTTGTCACCTTGACGTCCATGCAACTAAATAATTTTCCTTGAATTTCAAGGTTTTTTACAATATTTTACTCACCTTAGCATCCCTGCAACTAATGTTTTTTCGTTGAATTTCATATTTTATTTACAATGTATTACTCACCTTAACATTCCTGCAAGGGTTTTGTTATTCCATACATAACTGACATTAATAATAGAGACAATTGGTCTAATAAAAACAATGTATCATGTGTAGACTGTAAAATAAAACAAGATTGTGCAACCACATCACACCAAATAAACCTGTTCTTAAAAAACTTTGTTTGCATATTTACCTACATTTTTAAGTGTTTACATGTATATGTACTGTTGATTAATAGAACATTATTAAAGTGTTACAGTAACTGTGTACAAACATTGCACTGAAAGCATTCTAAAAGAAATCTATGCAAACGACTGCCCACATCTATATGTTCATATGATTTTTTAAACGGTTTCATATCCGTGGCTACCATAACACACACTATTTTGAAAGGGTCATTTGAAGGTCTTTAATGAATATATACTGTATGTGTTTTTATTGTCTATTTTTATAGCTAACAAATTGGCCCTGAAAAGGACCGTATTGGGGGATCAGGAAAAAAGAGATAGGAACTGGGATGCGAAAACACTAGGATTCATAAATATAACAAAAGATATTTATATTACATATTATATTTAGTATTTAGTACAGTTTGTGTTTTTTTTTGCTTCTAAATAATGGAGTAAAAAAATGGACACTTGAAAAAATACCTAGCATTGGCAACTGGCCCTATGTTCTGAAAGAGCCTTGCCTAAAGTGTCTAGGGTGCCACCTACCACCTCAATCAATTATCCTTTTTTATACATCTGAGATCTGCTCTATATTGTTTTCGCCTAGCCACTAGCTGTTCATCATAAGCATGTTTTTTTTAATTTGCTTACTTTTTGTAGAGTCGTACTTGACCACATAGGCTTCCAGTAACCATTTGTACTCAACCACCTCCTCATCTTTGGTTATTGCATCTTTATAACCCTGTACCAGTTTTGGGATTATCAGATTTTTTAGTCTCAATCGATTTCTTCCCCATGACACCTCAGTTTCCATTGATCTTTCGCTCGCTGTAGTAGATCTTGTTTCCCTGGCGAGTTCAATGGCTAGCAGACAGTGGTCACTACTTGTTTGCTTCATTATTGTGAAGGAATATATCCACTCCAACGTGTTTCCTCCAACAAAACAGTAGTCAAGACATGCTCCTGTTTTTCCACAGTGCCATGTATTTGCTCCCAACAAGTCTCCTTTTGTCTGGCTGTTTAACATCTTCATCTCACGAAATCTCATTTCCTTTCCTAGTAGATGTTCTATTTCTTTGATTTTACCCTCTTTGTCCAGCAATGTGATGTTTAGGTTGCCATTTATTAGTATCAGCTGATCTTTCTCCTCCGTCATAGATTTATCAATTACGTTCATGATTGATTTTAAGTAGCTCACTGGTCCTGTCATATTTGCACTCCAATAGGTATTTATCAGAATCATTTGTGCCGCATTTTTCATGTCATCTGCTTTGAGTGAAATTTTGAGTATTTGCACGTATGGATTCGGTATGTGATGTTCTAGCACTTTTAGTGGACTGTCCAATTTCTTTAGTATCTTGAGGCCTCCAAATGGTCTTCCCTTAGGTCCCTTTCTGGCCGCGTTTATATACACTTCATAGCCCTCACATGTTGGAGGTTCTCGTAGCCATGATTCCTGAATTGAAATGAGATCATATGTGGCCAAAAAGGAACTGTCTTTAGAGAGCAGATGTTTAAATCCTCTAGTGTTGCACTAGACACAGAGGACCGGCTTCTGTTGGTTCTCCTTACTCTATTGTTTCTTCTTAGAGTTCAAGGCATTTGCCATCCATGACCAATCCTTTTTGTTGTTGTCTACTTTATTTGGCTTACTTTTTATCCTCTTTGGGTTTTCCGAATTGTCCACTGTAAACCTCAAGGTTTTCATTGTCTCATAGCTTTTCTTAGTTGTTGCAGGGTTTCCTTTTTGATTTTTTCCCCCTTCTTTTCCTTTTTCAATCTTTTGCATTGGTGTCTCAGCGACTGATTTAATTTTTGTATGCTTTTTCTCAGTTGCTTTATCTTTGTTATATACTGGAGCCACATCCTTCACTTCTTTTCTTTGCTCCGTTACTGTTTTTTCTTTTTTTTTGCCTAAAGTCATCGTCCAGGTCCTCCAACCGAAATCCCCTTTTTTGTAGAGTGTCACTCGCCGCCAGAAATTTCTGTTTGGTCTTATTGGAAGACAGATGTAGAATGACTTGGTCCATCCTCTGTTCCTTTGGGAATTCAATTATTTTTATATCCTCAGTTGATATCATACGTAGTGGCGAAACTTGGTTGCAGAGCTCCATCACGTAGCTCCTATTTAGTACCACCCTTCTGGGTCTATTTGCTGTGGTTTCTAGTTTTAGATAGCACCCTTTAAATAGAATGGATTTCTTTGGAGGTGGTAGAGGCAACACTTCACTTTTCTTAGCTTCAATATGCTTTTTATCTTTTGTGTCGTTTTTTTGTTTTGGACTGGGGCTATCCTGTCTCTTTCGTTCTTTGATCCCTTTATTTTCCTGCTTTTTTCTTTTTTGTTCCAGGGTTCTAAATTTGACAGGTTCATTTTCTGTATCAAGTTCTCTTACCATTGGCCCTGATCTTCTTCCTGAATTCCCGATGTTTTCCGGGACAGTCTCTCTTTGAGGCTTCAATTTCTTATGATCCTTAGAATTTGAGATTTTATCTGTGGTGCCCCAGTTGTCTATAGTTTGCCATTCTGATAGACTGATACTTTCCCAATCTTCTTCACTTCTTCATCGTTGTTATTATCCATCAGCTCAATTAAATCACTTAGATTTGCTGGCTGTTCCTGATCCTCCCATTTCTCTTCTGTTATCACATTTTCGAGATCTTTTGTCTTGTTAACCTCTATGTAGTCTAGCTCACTCATCATCAGTTTTCTTCTAGGCTTGTTTGCACATTGACTTCCATGTTCCCATGCTGCATCTAGTGGTTGATGTTCGCTTGCGGTACTATCTGTAACGCAGCTAAGTTCTTGTGTAGCTAGCTTTAGCATTTCTTTTGATCTCAAATCCGTTATCACCTCAGGTGGATGTTCATGTAGGACAGCCCATTCCCCTTCCAGGGAGGGTATGGTCGATTTTGAATTTCCAGTTAAGTCACCATCATTCATATCAGGGGGGTGCTGCTCTTCGCTGGGCTAGCCATGGTTGAATCCGGACTGTGCAGATTCTCCCTCGCCCCAATTTCTGATCTTGTCTCCATGGTCTCACCTTCAGAGACTATTCTCTGATTGTTTAGAGTTTTTTCAAGTGTGTTTGCTGACAGTAAGCTAGGCCTCATTGATCTACCTTCAGACTCTTTCACTGGGGTGGGATCGTCTCTTATTACAATTTCATTTGATTCACTGACGGTTTGTTCAGCCGCTTCCTCCTGGCAAGTGTCTTCAACGGCCGACTCGGATATCATAGGTACTGAGGATGACTGTTTTGAAATTTCTATTACCGTAGGGATAGTACAAGCCATGGGTAGTTCAGGAGAGTTTGGGGCCAACCGCAAATTTTCGACCTTTTCTGCCGACAGCAGTTCATTTGTCATTTCTGTATCCATCTGGCTAGCTCCCACTGATAAACTCTTTCGCTTTTTTGTACCACAGGGTAAACGGCTCTGTTTTAACATTGCTGTTTTCAATATAGGCTCCGGGCTCCCCTTTACCTCTGGGAGGGAGATAAATCTTTGTCTTACCTGCAAACGGGTTCGCAAGCCTGTTTCTTGTAGATCCATGATGGCAGGAACTGACTTCATTTTATCAAGGGCCTCCTTGTTGTACTTTGTATCAAACGTTGTCGGCAGCCAACTGGGTTAAGTTCCTTGCAAGCTCACAGCAAGCAGCCAAACAGCTTAACAGCGGATTCACTCCACAAAAACGATGCCCTTTGCGCGCCGGGCTTAGCGCCGCAAGGGTGCCTGGTTGCAGAATTTGTATCACTTCCTGTAGGTGTCACTGGGGGCAGGCAAGGGGCGGAGCCAACCAGCGCTCCGGCGCGCTCTCCTGTTCCGCATCCTCAAAGCTACAAGCCGCGTGTCCCACAGCACCTCCAAAGTCCTCCAGATGCTAGCAGAGGGCAGGTAAGGGGGGTCGCAGCCACAGTTTAACAGCTGATTCACTCCACAAAAACAATGCCCTTTGCATGCTGGGCTTAGCGCCGCAAGGGTGCCTGGTTGCAGAATTTGTATCACTTCCTGTAGGCGTCACTAGGCCCAATCACAAACTGCAGCATACAGATGCTGCTTCATCCATGATGCACGATGAAACCTGCACATACAAAATTACCTAATGGAATGTCGAGCTTCATTGCCGCGGCTAGTTATCTTCATGTCTGTGGTGCTAGCCAGTCATATAATGCACTGAGGTTGCATGCCTACACATGACTCCTGGCTTTGTGACAAAATCTGCTTGTGCGAAATCACCCAATAGGACGTTAAACGTCTTCACTGCGGCTATTTATCTTCGTGCCTGATGCACCTGTCAATCATATCAGACAAATTAGACAAGGTACGACTATAACACCAGTTACACTGAGAGGACCCCCACATAGCCGAGGGCACACGTACATTTTTCCATACATTGTGAAACACATTGCAAAGGTTTTCAGATTTAAATCACTCATGCCTTGAGGTGAGAACAACCAAATAGGAAGACTTGTAAAATTCTGAAATAAAACACCCATAAAATATGATCACTGCACCAAAATGCAAGCAGTTGTAGCTGCAGGTAGGGCAGACAGGCTTATACCGGTGGATACACCAGCCCGTCAAGATAGCTGTGAGTGTGGGCAAAAGCTACCCGTAACATTCAAAAAGACATATTAACAAGGTGTGAAAATTCAAACAACACAAAAGTACACATATGGGTATAGAATCAGAAACACATGTAGAATTATGTACTGCAAAATCCATGAAATATCATGATCAATGCACAAGAATGTGTATTGCTATACCGGCGGCTAAGGCATAGATGTAGCCAGGGCTGCGCACACCAGAATGTTGCACGATGTACCTTTGGCTTACTGATACCAGCAGCTATAACCCCCCACACCCTCTGACAGGATACATCGTTTCATTTGCTGCAGTCGTAGCTGTGGCTACTTATAAACAAAGACATCAAAGGTATTTTCCTTTTTTAAATATACTTACAAATTCTCTGGGTGGCTCTTAAAAGAGCCTTTGGGTTCTTTTACCAATGTATCACCAACAAATATATCTTCATATGAAATACTCTTCACCTCTATTAAAATTCAAAGAATCTTGGAACATTTGTCTGTGCTCTTTCTTTAGATGATTAATTCATTTTCTTTTCCCAAAGAGAAAAAAAAAACCTGTGCTCCCAGTCAAAGATTGTCTCCACAATTACAGCAAAAATCTCTAATTTCATACACTGTATAACATAATATTATAGAACCAAAACAAGTTGGAAGCAATTGCTTTGACAACACATTGCCTATGTCCTCAACATCACTATTAACCACATTCTCAACAATCTAAAATTATACACAGTCTTCTGAACAATGAAATTCCTTTCCTTCTGAAATCGGCTCCATGTTTCAAATATCCAATGAAACAATACACATACCCCAGAAATAGCACAATCTCCTAAAACTACACTTCACTGTCAAGCAATAAAAATGTACTACATAGAACAACTCTTACGGGCCGATTCATGGAATAAATGTGCACCGAAAAGGGGAGAGCAAGCATGAAAATCACAGCGCAAGCGTGAAAATCGCAGTGCACGCGTGCCAAAGCCATGCACCTAGATTCATGGAATTCAGTGCGCATGTAAATCCTGGGATGTGCGCTAAATTTGTGGGTGGCGCACGCGGGCGCACACGTCATTTTTAACTGCCATGGGTTTTCCTCCCCCAGTGCCAAGGCCTGGTTGGTAGGGGCAGAAGTGCAGGTGGACTGGATACTGTAAGTTTGTGAAGGCACAATGACCAAAGGTCTCGGTGCCGGCATTGGATGCAGGGTGATGTTGTCAGGACCAACGTCGGTGTGATGGACTTGGACCGACACTGTTCAGAGACTCGGAGCTGGGGTGGATTGAGCTGCAGCTGCCCCTGCAGCCTCCTCACCCTGGCTACTTGGGGCAGCAGATGACATTGCTGCCCCAGATCCACATGGCCTGGTGACAGCAACTTTCACCGCCACACGTGGCTTAGACTTGGTGACCTGGAAGTCAGCTTGGGAGTCATCCTGTGTTGGTTTAGTTGACAATATGGACCGGTTTAACAAGGGCTGAGCTGGGATGGTGTCAGCTACATTTCCCACAACCATTTGGGGGTGGCATAGGTGGCCCCGATTGACCTCCACACACTGCCTGCTTGGGCCACCCTGCATATCCTGGCCACTTCCCCTACCGCGCCCACCTTTTGGAGGTCAGCCACCTTTGCCTCCCTTACTGCTTGGTCGCCTCCCAACCATGGCACTGATGTTGTTGTGTGTATGGGAGTTGCAGTAAACAATTGTCCTGGGCAATTGGGGTGAAAGGGGTAGGGTACTAGATGGTATTCGTACCCTAGTGGTCTAGCAAGGCTGTCTGTGACCCTGGGGGAAGATGATGGGTCACGCAACGCACAGGCACCCCGAAAACAATATCAAACATGCACGCAACCCCTGGTAGACCACGTGCGCGTGATACACGCAGCCTACAATGACCTCTGAAGGGGTACGCGACACACGGGGGCAACCACAGTTGGAAAATACGTGTGCGACTCACCGTCTGCCTGGAAAAAGAACGTGAAAAAGAAGCACGTGTGCGCGTTGGCATCAGCCCCACCAAAAGAAGAAATGAACGCAGTCTGAGGAAACAGGGAGTACGAACTGGAACCGTTGTGAAGTCATCGCGTGTGAACCGACAAGAAGTACAAGAATCACCCGCTCGCTCTCCACAAATAGCACGTATGAGAATATGGCATCATACGCGTGCCTTTTGAGCCAGCCCACACGTGCAACGTCACTTACGCGCATACGCGCTAAGGCCCTTTCCTCCAATAGCACGCTGACGTGCAGTTTTCTCATGTGCTGATTCAGTATGCACCCGTGTTGTGGGAAATGCCTGCGCGTGTAACGTCACAGACACGCTTACGTGCTAAGGGCCTTTCCTCGAATTACACGCTAATGTGCAGTTTTGTCACATGGCAAATCACTCCGTATCAAGCTGGCCACGCAACAACACACGGAAGACCAGGCTCCTGCCCAGAAGGCCGAATTACTGCCCCCCAGAGCCCTGAGCACGCCCCCACCTGCCAACTGCTGCTGCCTGTCTGCTATTTGGTGCCTGCACGTCAGCCATCTGCAGGGGGGCCCAGTTGCTGTGACCACCCCTGCTGGAACAGAAGACTCCCGACTGGAGTACCATCTTGCTCCACAGCCCAGCCCCAGGACCCAGTTGCCCACCCACACCTGCCTCAGGGGTTGCCATGTCGGACACAAAACCATCTGGCACCACTGGCAACCCCCAGCCAGAGAGGCAGAGGGCTACCAGCTTCAGTGCTGCAGAAGTTGGTATCCTGGTGGAGCAAATCCTGGGGCATTATAATGCCATCTTTGGAAGTTCACGCGCTGACAATGAAGGACGGAAGAGGATCTGGACGGACATTGTGGCAGCCATCAACGTGGAGGAGATGGCAGCCCGCGACTTGCAACACGTCCGGAAGCGCTGGGAGGACTTCAGGTCCAGGACACTCAGCAAGGCCCTGCGTCTCCTGAAGGCAAAGCATGCAAAGGGGCGCCGGGTCCGCCTTACCAACATGCAGATGAGGGTCCTGGAACGCATACATCCAGCGCTCCACCTCCAGGTCCTTGGGAGGCTGACCTGGCTGGAGTCGAGCGGTAAGTGTGCATGCATACTGATTGGATGCTGTGCATGTTGAGGTATGGAAGTATATGTACAGGGACATGAGCCTGCCGCATGAGAGTCCAGTCATGTGTGAGGCACATCAATGGTGTATGAGTACAAAAACATTATGGGCAAATGCATGTTGGGGTGCACACATGTTTACATATCTGTGTATGTACCATGGCATGGTTGGGGTGTGACACATGGATGCGGGTTCACCTTCATGTACGTGCATGGTGTACATGTGTGTGTGAGGGAATTTGACATGTGTGCCACTGTGATACACCATGGATGCATGTGACACTGACATGTAGGAGGCTGATTGGCAGATGTGACATGGATGCCGAGGATTTGACTGCAACAGGTGGTGTAGATGTACAGATGCATGTATGTCTGGTGGCGTGTGTGCATGTGTTTGCCAATCCCCGTGTTGCATGTGAGGTCAGGCCTACCTTCGGATGGTGCTGGCTGCTGCAACATTCCTGTTAATTTGCGCGTGTGTGTCGCTTGAAATGATACGTGTGTTGGGGAGTGTGATGACATGTGTGAAGTTTGAGACTGCCACTCATCTGCAACTGTCATGTGTGTATCAAACCATTCTACAGTGCCCTGATTCCTGTGTTCTGTCTCTCCCTGTCTGCAGCGTCAACTGATGAAGAGGGCGGAGACGGTGCTGTGGAGCACACAGGCAGGGATACCACCGCCAGCCGGAGAGGCAAGGCCCAGCTCCCCTCCCAGGTTGCCATCTCGTCGAGGAGTGAGGAGTCTGGTGCCGCCTCCGAAGCCGCAGCTGCCGGGGATAGGTCCAAGAGGCAGAGGTCAGAGGTGGACTCCTCGTCAGCAGAAGGGGCAGCTTAGACCCCACAGGGGCCTACGGAGGAAGATCACACTGAGTCATCCAGGTTGGTGGGGGGTTTGGTTGAGGAGGAGGCCGTGGAAGTCACACACACGGGGCCTGGAGGGGGGATTCCACTGGTGCCAGTGGTGCAGTCCAGGGGCAGGGACAGGAGGCAGCACAGACCACAGCGGCGGTGCCTGTGTGTAATCCTGTTGCCAATCCTGTGACTGCATCATCCGGCACCAGCAGGGATGCCTTCGTCCAGACCCGTTTTCAGGGAGGGTATAGCCGAACAAAAAACTGGCCTTCCTCTCCCTGCGGACGTGGCAATCCGGGACCAGCTTGAGTCTGTCCTGGGTGGGGTGGCGTTGCGTGTTTATGACATTCGGGATGACGTGCGGGGTTCTCGCGAGGACAGCGCACGTCATTTCGAATGTCTCGAAGACCACATCAATCTACTGGGAGGGGTCACCAGTGCTGGGTTACTCCCTGTGCTGGAGCTTCTGCCGACCCCCTCCTCAACTGAACACCCTATGCGCCGGTCGTCCTTCGTGCCATCTTCCTGCCCAAGTGTCACCCGGGCACCCTGTGGAGCTGTCCCTGACCTAGCGGCCAGGCTGGTGGAGGACACATCCCTGCCACAGTCTGGAGTCAGAGGTCCAGCAGAGGTGGCCACCCCAACAACTGGACCCCAGCAGGAGGATGATATGCAGGCAACAATGGGCAGGGCACATGCATGGCAGCAGCAGGCTGAAGGTGGGAGCGATGATGTCTCGGGGCCAACAACATCAGAGGGGCAGGCATCGGCCAGAGGGCAGGAGGACCCTGGATTGGGAGTGTCTTCCGTGTGGCATCATTTGGGCCAGCAGATAGATGCGGAGCGGCAGCGGGCGGAAGAGGCACGGCTCACAATGGTCAGGGCAGAGAACTCCATGCGGAGGGCGCTGAGGCAGGCCAAGTGCCTCGAGGCAATTCGCAGGGAGTTGGAGTTGAACATGACATTGTCCCTGCAAAACCTCGGGCCATGGAAGAGGCCCGCCTCCAGAACATAGCCGAGGAGTTGGATGATGCCCTGGCCCGGGAAATCAAAAAGTGAGCCGTCGGACTAGCCCGCCGCCATTGAATATAGTTGAATATAGTTTGTAGTGTTAGGTTTCATTTTCATTTTGCTTTATTTTGGGGTGATTGGACTATGCCCCACTATGCCCCACAGTTTTGTGTATAGTTATTTCCTAGGTATTTTTTTTATAGGTTTCATTTCTTTCGTTGGGCTCATGGACCCTGGATGAAATCGTTGTACATAGTTGAACAGTGGATTTATGAGATAATTTTATTTTATTACTCACCATGGATCAATGGATTTTACAATTTGCGTTTCCTTTGGATTTGCTTTGGTGGACTGAGAGTTTGGACACAATTACTTTTGGATTACTTTGGATTGGTTCTTCATATTTTTTTAATTCTGTTTTGGACATGCAGTTCATTTTGTTCATAATACATTTTGATTTATTACTTCCATGTGTGGTATTCGCTCATTGGGTTACTGCATGTGAAAATGTGGATTTATACAATCACTGGCACCCAGTGTGTGTGTTTGAGGGACATTTATTGATGTACATAGTTGACTTTTGGTTTGTGTCATGAAATAGGCATTTCAGTGTGGGGTGGATTGAGGACTTGATTGCCTCTCAAGACTGGGGTGGCGTGCTGTGGGATTTTGGTGGACATGAGGCCCATGATTTTGCATCTTTATGAGGTGTTGGGGGGGACATGAGTCGGGGCCTGCTGACAGGTGCCCATCAATGCTGGGTGGGTAGAGGTGCAGGGGGACATGAGTCGGGCCTGCTGACAGGTGCCCGTCAATGCTGGGTGGGTGGGGGTGCAGGGAGACATGAGTCGGGGTCTGCTGGCAGGTGCCCGTCAATGCTGGGTGGGTGCGGGTGCAGGGGGACATGAGTCAGGGCCTGCTGACAGGTGCCCGTCAATGCTGGGTGGATGGGGGTGCAGGGGGACATGAGTCGGGGCCTGCTGGCAGGTGCCCGTCAATGCTGGGTGGGTGGGGGTGCAGGGGGACATGAGTCAGGGCCTGCTGACAGGTGCCCGTCAATGCTGGGTGGGTGGGGGTGCAGGGGGACATGAGTCGGGGCCTGCTGACAGGTGCCCGTCAATGCTGGGTGGGTGGGGGTGTAGGGGGAAATGGTTCGGGCCTGCTGGCAGGTGCCCATCAATGCTGGGTGGGTGGGGGTGCAGGGGGACATGAGTCGGGGCCTGCTGACAGGTGCCCGTCAATGCTGGGTGGGTGGGGGTGCCGGGGGACATGAGTCGGGGCCTGCTGACAGGTGACCGTCAATGCTGGGTGGGTGGGGGTGCAGGGGGACATGAGTCGGACCCTAACCGTCAATGCTGGGTGGGTAGAGGTGCAGGGGGACATGAGTCAGGGTCTGCTGACAGGTGCCCGTCAATGCTGGGTGGGTGGAGTTGCAGGGGGACATGAGTCGGGGCCTGCTGACAGGTGCCCGTCAATGCTGGGTGGGTGGGGGTGCAGGGGGACATGAGTCGGACCCTAACCGTCAATGCTGGGTGGGTAGAGGTGCAGGGGGACATGAGTCAGGGTCTGCTGACAGGTGCCCGTCAATGCTGGGTGGGTGGAGTTGCAGGGGGACATGAGTCGGGGCCTGCTGACAGGTGCCCGTCAATGCTGGGTGGGTGGGGGTTCAGGGGGACATGAGTTGGTGATCACTAGTGCAAGGTGACATGTGGGCTGGCTGGGGGGCATGCCCATGGCGGATGGGCTGCCTGCGGGACATGACCAGGGGTGCAGGGTAGTCCCCTGTGGTGTGGGCTGCCTGCAGGGGCTGGGGAGGGGGTAGAGGGTACACCTGGGAGGACCCACACTGCCAATTCACGTGTGAAACTCCCAGCGCGCCCCACTGAATTCACGTATCCCGCTCAGGCAGCGAAATCGTGTGTGAAACTCCCTGCGCACCCCAGAAATACACGTACCCCGCTCAGCCAAGGCCTATCGCGTGTGAAACTCCCCGTGCACCCCACTGGATACACGTACCCCGCTCTGCAAGTGAAATCACGTGTGAGACTCCCCGCGCACCCCAGAAATACATGTACCCCACTCGCCCAAGGCCTATCGCGTGTGAAACTCCCCGCGCACCCCACTGGATACACGTACCCCGCTCTGCAAGCAAAATCACATGTGAAACTCCTGTGCACCCCAGAAATACACATAGCCCGCTCGCCCAAGGCCTATCACGTGTGAAACTCCCCGCGCATCCCACTGGATACACGTAGCACGCCCTGCAAGCGAAATCGCGTGTGAAACTCCCCGCTCACCCCAGAAATACACGTACCCCGCTCGCCAAGCGGAATCACGTGTGAAAGTACCCGTGCACCCCTCAGAATACGCATACCCCGCTCAGACAGCGAAATCACATGTGAAAGTACCCGCGCACCCCTCAGAATACACGTACCCTGCTCTGCAAGTGAAATCGCGTGTGAAGCTTCCCACGCACCCCAGAAATACACCTAACCTGCTCGCCCAAGGCCTATCGCATGTGAAACTTCCCGCGCCCCCCAGAAATACTCGTTCGCCGTTCACACGATTGCAGTGTAGCGGCCATGTTAGCTGGTCCAGGGTTAGCGCAGCCTTTTGCGCTGCATTGGGGATTTCAATGGTTTTTCCTTGCGCAAGGGGCGTACTTGGGGGCGTAACTGGCGCTGCGGGATGTTCTCTGTGCCAGCGCTCAAAATGGCTTGGCAATTCCATGAATACGCGGTGCGCCAGAATGCTGTTTAGCGCACATGGCTGGCGCACGCTGACGCACGCTCCCCTTCTGCGCTGCTCGCGTGCACTGCCTCTGCGCTGAAATCTATGAATTACCCCAATAATCTACAGTTTTATTTGCACATATAAACACCACTCAAAAAAAGTATATTCTCTGATAGATTGAACAGTTGAACAGCATCTGTGCTACTTGACATCTTATAGGCAGCTACCCACCACACAATCAATAAACATCCAATCAGCAAGTAAATGCAAGAAATTCCACATTCTCTCTTCATGTAATCTTCCTCCATTTCTATTTCTAATATCTGAGGTGATAAGCAGTATTTTTTTCTATCGCAGTACAATGGAAAACTACATGGAATGGCTGGAGGATAATTGACCCTACAGAAGAAGACATTAAAAAAGAAGATGCTCAACAAAAGGACCAGATTAAAATACATCACATTCAGGATTTTGTAAGTCCATTCTTTATATTTATGTAAAATTAGACTAAGAATAATATGTTATTGAACAAATATCAGTTACCAAAAAGATACAGTTCATCTAACTACTTTTAAATATCTATGCAACCAATACAAATACAATGAAATAATATCGAAAATGTTTTCTAAAATAACTCATCACTCATAGCCTTTTTTTCTAGCCCCGGTTACAATATGAAACTTTGGGAGGTAAGTCACATAGATTTGTATACATGTACATCACAGATCATTCTTAAAATGGACTCTCTCGGGTACAAACAGCGTACTTTTTTGCACATTGAGACCTATGGCCGCAGGTATGGTCCAACAAAACCATGGCTATGACCCTCCCCAGTTGTTGCTGCGGTTAACCACGCCTCCATAATTCAACATCCCATTGGGCGATACTAATAATAATAATAATAATAATAATAATAATAATAATAATAATAATAATAATAATATCTATCTGTAAAAAAAGAAAACATAATTAGTTAGAGAACACACACTTTAAGAAACACAATAGAATACACAAGTGTTTATTACCCTCATATCTTGTATGTAGTGCATCACAGGCAGTACATAAGATACAACATTTGTGTATACAACACTGTTGATCTCTTTCCTCGTACTAATTATTGCGAGAAAATAATCCAAATTGGTTTTTAAAAAAGAATACAATAATATAAAAAAAGTATTAAAACTGTCACTACAATAAATGAACAGCAATATATAAACTGAGCAAGAATAAACAGGGGCAATGATGCTAGGTAGGTGCAATAGAACGGATGAGGTAGGGTAGCTAAACTTGGACAGCAAGAGAATATACAGTGGGGTAAGTAAACTTGGAGACTGAGCTGCTGTGAGTGGCTTCAGCTTTACCTCCATAAAAAAAGCAAAAGCAAGGTATGCAAAAAAAAATTGCTGACAATTGACAATATTACTGAGTGAAGGACCAAACCAGAAAAAAGAAGTGATGTACAAATTCTGTTGAAACGTTTTACAGAGGGGTCCTTCAAACAAGCCGTCACACAGTTTGGGAACCTCAACGTTCATTCGACATCTTGCCTGCGTACATTGGAATGAAGTGAAAGAATGATATAGGAAGGCCCATATGAAACATAAAAGTCAAAGCGCATGGAGCAAAATCAGCAAACCAGTATTCATCATTGGAACCAGCGTGTACAAATACTGTCACTATTTTTCCACCAACCAACACCCAACCCCATCCCATCCTGCCTGCACCCGAACTGTCAAATTGTTTGGTAATATGTCAAACCTGCCACAGCTCGATCAAGGTGGGAGATGCCACCCTAGACGGTTTGGACAAGGCTGTTTCCGAACAGCAGGACAACTGCCAACGCTGGGTGCAGCATTCAAAACTAGACTAGGGTGGCTGAAGTTCAAAAACAGGGAAAGGATGGGCTGGACACTAAGAATAACAGTATAGTGCACAGTGATACAGAGGATAAGAGCACAATGCATAGAGAATAATACAGCAGAAGATGATATGTGTGACCCAACTGCCAGGAGTCATCACAAAATAGTGTAGGTTTCCAATTCATCCCCACCACATAAAAGGGCTACAGGAATGAAAACGTCTGCACACATGGATAAACTACAAAGGCCTGTACAAGATGTGGATAAACTACACTTACAATACAATACACGATGGACGTTATACTGGGTGGTTGCAGGACCGAGAATGGGGAAGGCAAACATGGAGAACAAGAGAGAATAGGGTGGGATAAGTAAACATGGAGAACACAGGCTAGAAAACAATCATACAGGTAGAAACACTAGTACTAACATTTTTTAGCAGTCTTTTTCACCCCAAAATAAATAACCTCCAAGAAGACAACTGCCGATAGTTGGAAACATTTCAAGGTAAAAGAACACTGTTTATTTGTTCCTTGTGCAAAAAGACATTACGACGTGGAACTTCAAATGTTCCATTTCAAAGCTAGTAAACATCCAGTGTCAGTGGGACGCCACTGACAGTGAATTAACCCTCAACTTCTGCAGCATTGTCAATTCTACCTCTTCCAATTTTATTGCTCTCCATGTTTCAGTTATGAGAGTAATATGTTGCCCATGCCACACTTGGCTTGCCCCGGGAAATGCCACACTAGCCAATTGAGAAATGGCTCTCTAAAATATAATGCACATTGCCATCACCAATTCACTAACACAAAATAGGTACAATAAAAGTTTAAAAACTGTTACTATAATCAATGAGCATACATATATAAACTTGGTGAGAATAAACAAGGGAAATTATGCTAAGGAATTACAATAGAGTGAATGGGGTAGAGAATGTGGTAGGTTAAGTAAACAGACAGCACAAGAAAGGATGGGGTAGGCTAAGTAAACTTGGAGAACATGGGAAACAAAACAGTCACACAGATAAGAACAGTACCCATGATCATTCAGGACACCGGAGATTCCATAGATGAGATATCTACTACCCTCCAAAAGATAACTTTATATTGATCATTCCAAACAGTCCTTTTTAGTCAACAATGTTCCATCCCAATGCTTAGGAACATCAGTACTGATCAACCCTCTTTTGCAGGTGCACTAGGGCAAAGAATTTAGAAAATCAATACCTCCTCCACCACCACTTCCATCCAGTCTTATGTTTTGAATATGGGTTAGCCTTTCACAGGAGTTAACTGTACAAAATCTGGTGTGAGTTCACTGGGTTGATGAGAACCATGCATATCGGAAATCGCACGAGCACCACAAGATGTACATGCATGTGCCTTATGCATTACATCACAATCACCATCATCTTGCAAGTCCATCCGCCAGTGTGAAACCTTCACCAAACAGTCAACCCTCAACTTCTGTGGGTACTGCTTCAAATTGATCTCTTGCTAATCTACTGGCAACCATTGTATCTGTTAAGAAAAAAAAAATCGTTCCAGAAGCCACAATTTGATTTCCATGAAAGATGCAAAAACATAACATTCACACAGAGGTACATCTACGTTTTACCTAATCCTCTTTTCCCTTGACAAGGTATTTCTTCAGTTTTTCTTCATCCACTCTTACATTTTGAATATAGGTTGACTTTTCACTGGAGTTAACTGAACAACTTCTTCAGTAGACAGAGTACATCACATACTTGAATCCTATTAGCACCAGCCCACCGTAAAAACAATAAAGACCCAATCAGGAAAAAAAGCACAGAATCCAACTTTATTTCAACATATACTAAAAATGTAGTCACAAGAAAATAAATAAATACAAAACTGACTGATATGAACTTGCAAAAACCTGTCAATTCTACTACCTCACAAAATGCTCAAAACAGCAAAGAGTACTGCATAGCTGGATAAGCATTAAAATGACAGCAAATACCATCAAATACACAGTCAACCTCACTAACGTGAATACAAATATGAAATGCCTGCATATAAATGCCATTGATTGACAAATCTCATTTTGTAGATCCATGTTAGTGAAAGTTAAATAATACATTAGAACACCACCTGATAGCAGTGGTTGATATAACTAAGACACAAAACACTGCACAAATGTAAATATGTATTAACACTTAATTTCGCATCAGCCACACTCCTGCCATGTGCACAGTGAGAGTTCTTGAATCAAAAGGATACAACTGCAGAAAATACTGGCTTTTATACTTTCCAAAATGAATACCAAAAAAGAGGAATGTATACTAATAAAAAAAACTAAAATGGATGACACATTTTCACTACAACCTATCACAGAGAGCTGCACAAATAGAACAGTAACAACAACCAATAACAAACAATCAAACTCACAGAAATCTTTGTTTTCCCAGCCAACATCTTTCATGGCCATGGCTATTTGACATAGCTGCAGATCTTGCTCTATAGCCGCGGCTACATGTACTTTTTTTTGCAAAATCAAAAAAACAAAGCCAAAGTTCAAAACCTCATATAAAACAAGGGAACACCTAAGCACATAAAATAACACACACACACATAAATGAATTCTATGCTGTATCATCCAGATAACAATATGATTATTGCACAGAAGATGTATAGTTTAATAGACGCGGCTATAACCATAGCTGCGCCTATAGGTACACACAATAAAATTAATAGAAGTGTTAACACGCCTACGCACATAGTTATTTATAGGCACAGTTATAGAAAAGCCCCTTCATGGCCGTTTGCTGTTAGTCAGGGCTATATGAAAAAAACTACAAATAAAAAAACATATTTCCACTCCTCCAAACTAGAGTCCCTAACATGCCTACCAGCCCACCCCCCACTTCCCATGGTCCTCCACTCCCCGGGTCTCTCCATATCCCCCAATACACTCAATGCATGTATGATAGCTGTGGCTATCACACATCCATAAACACAAGGCGTGCATTTTCCAGTATATAGCCACAGTTCCGCAGGGTGCCAACTATTGCCTTGGGTATTAAAGCAGCACACTAGGTGGGCGTGGGGCAGCCATGGGTAACCCCCCAACCATTGCTCTTGCTAGGCTCGATTCTTTACATACCCATCACTCCCCTTTTTTGTATAGCCACGGCTGTAAGAATTATTTTTTTAATCTGAGTATGGAAAATAAATGAAAAAAGAGACAGTAGTGATACAATGGTACTTAAGTGTGTCAATACAATAAATGACTGCTCGTGGAGTTATTTAAAGTGGATGATGATAAAGTATACATCGTAGTTAGGATATAGAAGTTTGGGGTTAGGTAGTGTGTATATGGTTCAAAACAGGTAAAGGATGGGTTGGACACAAATAATGAGAGTATAGAGCAGAGAGAGCTTTACAATCAGAAGGATAGAACCCCATGCAATGATTAGCGTTTATACTTTCCAAAATCAAAAACACAAAAAGAGGACTATATTACTAATCAAAATACTAAAATGGCTGACACATTTTGGGTGTAATCTATCACAGAAAATACAGATTAAAAACAGTAACATCAGCCAATTACAAACACAAAAACACACACATCGTACACACCCTACTCATACAAATTACTAGAAATTCAAAGTAAGAATCATTTTCCTGGAAACAGAGAAAGACTGCAGATATCATGGCTGGTTTGAAAACTGTGTGGCTGATCGGAGACAGTTGGCTGTTTTGGTAACTGTTTTTTTGTGAGAAACAAAATATTAACATCCTAGGTTTCAGAGATTGTCCAATGAATTGGTTTGGATTGGCGGGGAATGCATTGGTTCCAAGTTTTTCCCAAATTGTACACTCTGAGAAGTACAGGGCAGCCAGACGTCATACTAATTCATTATGGAGACAATGATTTGGTAGAATGTCAGAGGCGTGTCCCTTACTTTAATGATGAAAGAAGACATTGGAATACTAATGGAACTTTTATCTCACACCATCTTTATCTATTCCAATCTGACTCAGAGGAAAGGGAGATGGATCACCAGATTTAATGGTAATAGTGAAAGATCATAGAGAAATGTTAATGAAGTAGTTTCAGCATTCACGAGAGAGCAAAACGAATTATGGATTTCAAAAAACAACATACAGTTCTACATGTGCAATTTCGATAGACATGATGGAGTACAACTAACCAATGATGTGAGTGTGGTATTCCTTGATAACATCAAAACCGTACTGCAAATATGCTAAAATATTACACCCAGTGTACCCCGAAACAGTCCTTTTAAGGACCACTCATCACATATAAATACAAAAATACAAAAAATAATACCCAAAACATTTTTTTAGTGTAACTGTGGCTAAAGCTCATTGACTTTTTTTTATAGCAGCGGTTACACATTGTTAGTTAAAGGAGGGGCTCACATAGGATTCTATACATATATACATAAGTATGTAATATAAAGTTCTGAAAATGCCTCTTTCATGTACAAAGAGCACTTTCTCAGCACATGGGCCTCTAATAGCTGTGGGTAAGGTCCATTTAACTCACAGCTACGACCTCCAGTCTTTGCTGTGATTACCTGCGCCTCTATATTCCTGCTTCACGTTGGACAATACTGTAGCCACAGTTATGGATCTATGTTTAAAAAAATAAAGAAAACTGTATATATGTGTAAAGTTAATCTGAATAAAGAGATGGGGGTATAGTTAATCTCTAAGATACATAGGGGGTCATTCCAAGGTTGGAGGTAAGGAATTACTGGCACCGGTAAGGGTGCCGATGCCAGTAATCCCTTACCTCCATATTCCGAGGTCCCTTTGCGGGTCCTTCCTTACCTCCTGCTTTTAGCAGGAGTAAAGTACGGGACCCGCAAAGGTACTTCGGAGGTAATTACGGTGCCGTAATTACCTCCTTCCCCATTCCCATTGAGCCCTATAGGGCAGAAATGGGAATGGGGAAGGGCAAAAGGTGAATGGGGAATTACCGGTCCCTCCAACCCTGGAATGGACCGGTAATTACTCCATTCACCATGCCGGATTTGGGACGGTTTCGGAGGCAACAATGGAGCTAATTACTCCATGGTTAGCTCCAAACCCTGAATGAGGCCCATAATCTTTGAATAGATTCACTACATTTAGAAAATGGAAGATACAATAATATATTTCTATCTGTAAACAAAGAAAACATAATTAGTTAGAGAACACACCCACTTTAAGAAACACAATTTAATTCGCAAGTTTTTAGGACCCTCACATCTCATATGTAGTGCATCACATGTACTATATAAGATAACACATGTGTGCATACAACACTGTTCTCTTCACAAATTGGGTCATTGGAAAAAAATTCCAAGGTGGATAAAAAAAACAGTGGCAGTGCACCATTAAATTCCACTTCTGCAGACACTGTCACTTCCTCCATCCTCATCCCATCTTGTCTAAACCCGATCTACAAGACTGCCAAGAAAATGACAAAAGAGAACCATTCTGTTATTGGTGAAAAAACATGGTGGATTGAGAAAACACAACTACATAAAAACATGGTGTGGGTATCTTGTGCTTTACCTCCACTCAAAAAGCAATTCAAATGCTCAGAAAAGTGTTGCTGATAAATCACACTTTTTTAAAATCAATAAGCAACACAATAAGAAGGACATTCAAGAAGTACAGTGTACATTTTGTACAATAAACCATCCTGAACTGCCATCCCCCACCTTGTTCAGGTCCATTCACATCACAAGAAAGAACCCTATAGGAATGCTTTTGTTCAACACAGTTTCAACACATACCCTCAAAAACCTGGATACAAAAATGAAATAGATGAATACAAATATTTTTGAATTTAAGCAGCCTATTAGTAAAAGTAAAAATAAAACATCAAACATTAACTGGCATTCAATCTGCGTATTTGAAAAATAGTACCAAAGTATACCATCTGACAATAGTAATACATATAAATGACACACATTTTATTTAGCAGCATTAAAGTGAAATGTACAAAAATTAAAGAAACATAAACTACCACCTAATCTAAATAGGCCCAGAATAGTGCCAATATATACCATTTAATAGCAGTGAAAATGTACCTGACACATAGCACCCCATATAAGCTTTTACATGTTTAAGTCTTTACTGGTGCTTACTTCCACAATAGCCACACACTCATACTGTACTGTGGAGCTCTGCAATCAAAATAAGAATACTGCACAAAATGGTTGATTTTATACTTTCCAAAATGAATACCAGCCAAAGAGGACTATATTAAAATAAAACTACTGAGATGGATGGCACATTTTCACTACAACCTATCACAGACAGCTACAAAAAACAAAACAATAACAACAACCAATAACAAACAATCAAATGCACAGAAATGTTTTTTATACCTGCACAGCATCTCTTGTAGCTGCAGCTATTCGACACAGCTATAAACCTTACCTTCTAGCCGCGGCTAAGCGTACATTTTATTTTTTGCAAGCTCAAAATCAAGCCGGCCTCCAAAACATCAAATGAAACAAGGGAACACTGCACATAAAATATTGAACAGAAATGATATTCTGTGCTGTATCATACACATAACAATCGGATTAATGTATGGTTCAATAGACACGACTATAACCATAGTTTACAAGAATAGCCAATACACACAACGAGGGAAGGCCCACAATCACCTTGAAATCTGTGTTCATGCAGCTACACAACATTGTGCCTGTTTTTCGCAGCCAATTGGATCATGGGATGTGTTCCCCAACTCTGTTTAGCCGCATCAACAAACGGCCCAATCACACACTGCAGTAAATGGACACAACAACGCCCATACCGTGTGATGAAATCCGTATGTGCGAAATCACCAAATGGGACTTTTCAAAGCGGCTACTAATCTTCGCGCCGGATGCACCAGCCAATCATATCACACGCTGATATCCAACTACAAAGCACATACAGAGCTGCAATATTTGTCAAGGGTAGAGTTATGCTGCTTGGTTGATTGAAAAAATTACATACATTGAAAAACACATATTGCAATGGTTTCAGATATTATTCACACATGTCTTGAAGTGAGAACATCCAAACAGAAAAACATGTATAATTCTGTGGTAAAACATACAGAAAATAATATGATCACTGCTACAAAATACATGCAGTTGTAATGCGGTTAGGGCAGCTGGACCCATACCCACGGCTACATCAGCCTGCCAAAATGCTCAACCTCTATTGGAGTGCTGTAGCTGCAGGTGTGGCCAACTGATGGTAGATGGACGCGGCTAACCCTAACATTTTTACAGATTCAAAAAGACATATTAACAAGGTGTAAACCTTTAAACATTTAAACAAGACATATACATAGAAACACATGTAAAATTGTGTAGTGTAAAATGGATGAAATATCATGTATCATGATCAATGCACAAGAATTGGTATTGCTAAACCTGTGGCTAAGGTAATAGTCATAGCCATGGGTGCACATGATGTGCCATTGGAGTGGTGGTACCCGCAGCTATAATCCCTCTGACTAGCCGCAACGTTTCATTGGCTGCTACCGTAACCACGGCTTTTTAACAAAAAGTCATCAAAAGTATTTTCCTTTTCATATATAATTGGAGCCTTTGGGTGGGTTCTTTTACAAATATATATATTACATGGACGTGGTAGCGTCCATGTAGTTATGGTTAAGTTGGTGTTTCCATAGGAAGAGCACTTTTTGGATGGCTTATAACTTCGCTCTCTCTGGACGAATCCTCACCAAACTTTGCACACAAAAGTGTATGGCCCAGTCTGAATTGTTTTGCAAAGTTTGGAGAGGTTTGGTCCAGGGGGGGCAAAGTTATATGGGGGTCCCAAAACTTTAGTCTTTTCCTATAGCACGGCTACAGACCGAACCGCTGGACGGATTTACACCAAATTTGCGGCAGGAGTGGTGGCTTGGTCCCGAAAGCGTGCTTTTGCAAATTGGGTGTAAATCAGTCCAGTAGTTTTTAAAAAAATGACCAAAATGTAAGGCAAAAAAATGAGTGATATCTGTGTTCACTTCGCGGACGGACTTCCCTGTTCATGGGCTTGCGTCATGTCCGCAGACATGCAACGTATTCGCTGATTTGACAGCGTGGGGCGTGGAGCGCTTCAGATTTTCTGTGGTGCCCACCATCTTGTATTTGCCGTCAACCGCAGACAGCGCGGTGAAACTTGGATTAAAAATTGTATTTAGTGGAGTGTGTTGGGGTGTAAGAGTGTTTGAGGAGGGTGGGGGAGTATGAGATAGGTTCAGTGTTTTGTTTTTTATGTGCTGTACACTTTTGTTGTGTTCGATTTGTCTCCGCGGAGAACACGGCTGTTCTGACATTTTGTAAATAAACTAAATGGTGGGGTGTTCAGAGGACGGAGTATGTGTCCTTTTTGTTCGCAAGGAAGGTAAAATTGAGTTAAAAACACTTGCGGTGTATTTAAATGTTCGTAAATACACAAACTGGGGGTGTCCTGAGGACGCTGTCCGTATTGTAATCTGTCAAGTTGAATGTGTTCTAAGAACACTCGCGGTGTCCCGAAATGGTTGCAATTATACAAAATGGGGGTGTTCTGAGTACGTTGTTTGTATTGTTCGTTGTCAGGTTGAAAGTGTTCTACGAACCCTCCTTTTGTCCGCTGATAGTACAATTTCCTATGGGCCTCACCCGACTTTTTGTCCACTAAAGAAACGATAAATCAGGCTGGTGTGCGCCGACATTATGTGATAATCCTATGACTGGCGCTATTGACCTTGTTGACTTGCTTTTGCGACAGTAAATCATATCTCCTGCCCCTAAGCCTGACAGTATGAAAGCATTCATATTCCCTGCCTCTCGCTGTGACGTTACAGGGTGCGTCATCAAGCACGCCGAGTCGTCTCCAGTCCTACGCAACTTTACACAGAACCCAGAAGACAACACACATTATGTCACAACACAGCGCGCCACAATTCGGAATATGAAACTGTGATTTAAAAGCAAACAGCAAGATTGTAAATTTTGTAAAGTACATTTATTTGACATCAAATGTTTAGAGAATATTCAGCGATTTGCATTTGTCTTTGTTGTCGATCCGCAAAAGTTCATGTTGAGCCACGCGATGTTCCTTTGCGGTACAGAGGGTGTTGGATCAGCTTAGAACACAGTGCGTCACAATTCGGAATATGAAACTGTGGTTTAAAAGTAAACAGCAGGATTGTACATTTGGTAAAGTACATTTATTTCACATGAGTGAATATTCAGCGATTTGCAATTGTCTCTGCTGTCGATCAGCAAAAGTTTATTTTGAGCCACGCGCTGTTCCTTTGCGGTAGATAGGCTGTTGGTTTATGATAAAAGCAGTAAATGGTTGCACTGATAATCGGAAGGTTGCTCCAACAACGAGGCATTAGACCACCATAATGGTTGGTATGTTGCTTCTCGCCGCTAGTACTGCGTAAGGGCATATTGGTCCTTGGCGATTGTCCCATAAAATGGTGAGGGTCATGAAGTTGCTTACATGGAGCTGCACCTTGCAGTTGAAAAATCCATCCAGTGGAGTCTGAAAATCATGACATTGGCAAAATGGGGCAACATACTTGTTTTAAAAAACATAAATTAGTCTCACCAGCCGATCTTTATTAAAAATATTCATTTTATTTATTAGGGCGTGAAACTATTTGCTAGCGAAGATAGTGCAACGGAGTATGTTCATAATAAAATAATAATATTTTCACATTTCTATAGCGCTAAGAACCGTCAGGTATCTCAGCGCTGCTTATTATTACCCACAGAGTGTGGTGCTCATTTATCGACCACGGAAGGATGAAAGGCTGAGTTTGGCCATGCCGGGATTTGAACCTGCATTAGCAAGCTGTGCACGGTTGTCAAAGCGAGCACTCTACTCGCTGTGCCACTTGACCGGCTACAGTGAAGTAGCACAGCGAGTAGAGCACTTGACCGGCTACAGACCGGTTAAATTATTTCTATTAACCCACCCTGTGTCGTCTGCCTTTTTCAGAGCCCTTTAAACAACAGGGGATCAATTTGGCGGTGATAGTGCGCGGTAGAAAACAATGTGCCACATTGAACGAACAAGTACAACTTGACCGGGCTTTAATGCCACGCTATTGTTATTATATTCCGGTATAAAATAATCTAAAGGGTTACTTACATTATATTGCATTTTCCATTGTCCAAGTGTAGTGCAGTCCCAAAATACGACTCCGCGTGTGCCAACGATCTTTCTCAAAGTGATATAATATACAAAAGTGGTTTCGTTTCAGAAATTTCATCTTTATCGTGTCTTACGTTTTTGCTACACTTCTTCAAAAGAAGTCTTTCAGCACAATCTCTGTCTGTCAAGGTAAAAAAAAAAATAGAACCTTATACTGGGAGTCGTGGGCCTCTCCGGGCCATGAGAAAAAAATGGAAGCAGCTGACCTTCACTGTGAACGAGCATAAATGCTTACTTTGCAACATTCTGTGTAAAGCCATCTGTGAGGACTTGCTGTTTACACTACATCATTATATATTGTTTGCGTGCTAATAAAAAAAGTTTGTTTAAGGGACGTTATGGTTCCAAGTAAAGCCGAAAAACCCCTGAAATTCGCCAGTTATGGTAAGCTAAGCAACCATAACTCGCGCCACCACCGTGCACTGCTAAGATTAACACCCAGGACATCAAAGGTGACATCGCAAATGTCATTGATGACATCACTGATGACATCACATGTGCATTTACTTTTCATGAAATTTGTGTACTAGGGATTTTTATTATAATGTTGCAAAAAAAGTGTCAAGGATCATTGCAATAAATATCATACCGTAATTAGTGCTTTGAACGATGCATTGATATAAATAGCATTGTATTATGGGGTTCTATCTAGTATACTGAGCTACTAATGGAGAAACATAGCATTGTGCGCAGCGTACAAGATGAAAGTATAATATTTGTAATGTTAATATGTTGAATAATGAAATGCTAATTGTCCTGAAATGTTCAAAAATAAACAAAATGGGAGTGTTCTGAGGACGTTCTTCGTATTGTGTGACTGCTTAGCTGTATGCAATGAGGGAATGGCACAGAGAGTAAAGTGGAAATGGTAGAAGGGGTGTCGAAGAGTTACGTGGTCTGCGGACACCGCGCCTGTCCGTGGACAGGGCGTGCTACATCTGGGGTTTTCCAGCAAATCCAACATGGAAAGAAGACTGTACGGATTAGCCAATCAGATGTCGAGGTTGTGGATTTGTGTTGAAAGAGACTGTGTGTGGTGAAGATGGCAGAAGTAGAGAAAGTCAGGGTGTTGGTGCTTGGAGATATGTTTGTGCATGGTTTACAGCAGTACGCTCGATGCATGCATGTTGAAAAGAACTTTGATGTGAAAGGAGTGGAGGTGGTGTGGAGCACTGTGCCTGATTGCAATGTACAGGGAATTGTACAAGTTTGTGAGGATATGGCCACGATGAACAGTCGGCATGTGGTAGTTTTGCACTATGGTGCTTTCCATTTGGGCAACGTCAGTGCCCCTACTTTGTTGGCTGATTTGGAACGCTTGGTTCAAGCCGTAATGAAGATCCTTCCAAATGCGAAAGTAATTTTTTCTGGATTACTACCTAGGGCAATATGGGACAATAGTTCAGTTTTTTGTCCTCAGCAAAACATTGCTAGGTGTGTCATCAACCGAGGCATGTGTGCCTTCATGCTTAGAGCTGGTATGTTCTTATGTAATAATGAGAATATTGATGCCAGTAATACTGTTAATTTTAAAGAAGATGGCATCTCTTTATCTTTTACAGCAAATGCCTTTCTATTGTGGAATGTAAGGGTTGCTTTGGAGAAGGTTATGTGAAGATTTTAGGAGTAAAGTAAGAAAAAAAAACAAGAAAAAAAATACAAAATAACAGGTGTCTGTCAAGCATCTGTAAAAAAAAACAAAAAAAACGGCTCTTTTCAGAGCCAACTTCAGAGGGGAAATGGGGCACACTATTTAAATTTACATTCAACACGCTCAGATTCTCGGTATGTCCGCGGACATGGCGGTAGTCCGCGGACATCAAAATCACTACGTGGGGGTTCAGTATGTTCTATGTTACATGTATATGAAGTCAGGGATATTATGGTTAAGTTGTGCTACTAAAAACCTATGAAATTCACTGAAAAAACTTTGTTAAAGGGAGTGGAGGTGGTGTGGAGCACTGTGCCTGATTGCAATGTACAGGGAATTGTACAAGTTTGTGAGGATATGGCCACGATGAACAGTCGGCATGTGGTAGTTTTGCACTATGGTGCTTTCCATTTGGGCAACGTCAGTGCCCCTACTTTGTTGGCTGATTTGGAACGCTTGGTTCAAGCCGTAATGAAGATCCTTCCAAATGCGAAAGTAATTTTTTCTGGATTACTACCTAGGGCAATATGGGACAATAGTTCAGTTTTTTGTCCTCAGCAAAACATTGCTAGGTGTGTCATCAACCGAGGCATGTGTGCCTTCATGCTTAGAGCTGGTATGTTCTTATGTAATAATGAGAATATTGATGCCAGTAATACTGTTAATTTTAAAGAAGATGGCATCTCTTTATCTTTTACAGCAAATGCCTTTCTATTGTGGAATGTAAGGGTTGCTTTGGAGAAGGTTATGTGAAGATTTTAGGAGTAAAGTAAGAAAAAAAAACAAGAAAAAAAATACAAAATAACAGGTGTCTGTCAAGCATCTGTAAAAAAAAACAAAAAAAACGGCTCTTTTCAGAGCCAACTTCAGAGGGGAAATGGGGCACACTATTTAAATTTACATTCAACACGCTCAGATTCTCGGTATGTCCGCGGACATGGCGGTAGTCCGCGGACATCAAAATCACTACGTGGGGGTTCAGTATGTTCTATGTTACATGTATATGAAGTCAGGGATATTATGGTTAAGTTGTGCTACTAAAAACCTATGAAATTCACTGAAAAAACTTTGTTAAAGGGACGTTATGGTTAAGTTGCGCTATGAAAAACCTATGAAATTCAGTGAAAAAACTTTGTTAAAGGGACGTTATGGTTAAGTAGTGCTACTAAAAACTTATGAAATTCAGTGAAAAAAACTTTGTTAAAGGGACGTTATGGTTCAAAGTAAAACCGAAAAACCCCTGAAATTCGGCAGTTATGGTAAGATAAGCAACCATAACTCGCGCCACCGTGCACTGCTAACACTAATACCCTGGACATCAAAGATGACATCACAAATGTCATTGATGACATCACTGATGTTCATAGGTTTTTAGTAGCGCAACTTAACCATAACGTCCCTTTAACAAAGTTTGTTCACTGAATATATATATATAGTGAGAGAGAAAAACTCTAAAAGTACATTCTCTGATAGGTTCAACAGTTAAACAGCATCTGAGGAACTTGATATCCTATTGGCAGCTACCCACCACACAAACAATAAACAACTAATCAGAAAGTAATTCTAATATCTGAGGTGAAAAGCAGTATTGAATGGCTGGTGTAAAATAATCCTACACAGGAAGAAATTAAAAAAGAATATGCTCAAGAAAAGAAACCTGCAGAAATACATAACATTCAGTATTTTGTAAGGCCATTCTTTATATTCATGCACAATGAGACTAACAATATGGTTTTAAGTAACAAATATCAGTCACCCAACAGATATACGAGCATGGCAGTAGCTGTACCTGTATGGCAGGCACGGCTACCGCCATGCTCGCTACCGGCACCGCCACCCGCGATTGGCCAATAATCATCCCATTAAGGTAAGACGTGGCGGGCTGTCAGGCACCTGCAAGCATAACTCGTAATTCAGCTGTACTGAAATGAACGGTGCCGGTGCCTTACCGGCACCGTTCATACCATTACCACCAACATCTTAATGAAGCCCAATTTATCTAACTACTTTTAATTGTCTATGCAACCAACAAAAATATGCTTAAAGTGCATTATATCTTCAATAGTTGGAAAATATTTCAAATGTGTTCAAACAGATGAAGAAGTCATTCAAGTATCACCAAGAGTTAAAAAAGAAGCACCACACAAACTACACATGAATCTAATCATGAACTCATTAAAAGAATGAAAAGAACTATTAATTAATGTTTAAAAAGAAAAACAATCATTGAAAAAAGACATTGAAAATTGAAGACAAATCATGGACAGTAAAAATCCAGATAATTGGGCTAAGGTAAAACTAAAAGAAAAAGAAAACCCACAACCACATATCCCCCAAACAAATTTGTTTTTAACAAACTTTGTTTGCATATTTATTGACCTTTTTAAAGTATGTAAACTTATATGTATTAATACTGAATAAAAAGTATTATACATTTTACAATAAATGTTTACAAATGCTACACATCTTAAAAAGCTTTCCAAGACGACTTCCCACACACATGTATATTTTTTTTTAATTCATTTTATAGCCACGGCTACACAACGCACAACACGTTGATGGGTGCTTCCTAGCTGTGGCTGCACGGTATACCCGCGGGTAAGAACCCATGGTGTGGGACGGCTTTGGAATAGCCAAGGGTAAACACCCCAGTTATTGCTGTTGCTAGATGCGACCTTCAATAAACCAATCACTCCCCTCTTTGTATAGCCATGGCTATAACATTTAAAAAACGATCTGAGAATGGAATATGAATAACGAAGAGACATTGGTAATACAATGTAAGATAAAAGATCAATATAGTAAATTACTGCTCATGTAGTTAATTAAGGTAGATGATGAAAAAGAAAGCAGAGTATACTTAACAGTAACCTAGGTGGGGGTATTAGACAAGATATACTAGCATGGGTGAGAATACAAAGGCTAAAATACAGTTGATGGGACATCTAAAACTAGAGCAGGGTGGCTCCTTTCTGTATTGTTTTTTGAAACAATGTTCTTCTTTTTTTTCTCCACAGTCTCATATGTAAGAAAGTCTGAAAACACACAGACAAAATATATAAGACTCCCAAATACCTACCGTGTTACTGACCATAGCCTTTTGCCATGGCCAATGATTTTTCACTGCCAACGTCATTATACCTATAATAATAGCTTTTAAAAAGAAATAAAACACAGACACCCCGAAGTGTATAGCTGTGGGCACCGAACTACACTTAACCTCTGTGTTTTTTCAGCAATATTTCTGAACATTGCTGCGATTTTTATAGTTATAGTGACGTTGGTGCCAACCAGGTGTCCCTTCCTTGCAGTTTGCAGGACAGACCCTGCTTAGCTTCAAAGTGAGGAAGGGGCCAGCCTCATCAGGCCATGTTGCCCAATGAATGAGCCCAATATACAAGATAACTTTGTAGCTAAGCAGAGTCAGTCCCGTTTTGAAGGTAAGCAGGGTAAGTCCCGGTAATGGGCATTTGAATTATATATATATATTTTTAATGCGCTACTGTTGGTCCTTGAAAGCTTTGCACTCAGAGACAATTTTTTGCCTTTTGCTGAATTGCATTCTGGTATTTGTAGTCTCACAGTCAATAATCCAAAAGACATAGATATTTTTACTGCAACAGTGGGTTTCCCATCCTTGCAGTAAGTGGAACCAACCCTGCTAGCATCAAAGCGAAGAAGGATCAGCTCCATAAGGCCATGTTGCCTAATACCACCGTACAAGACCACTTAAAGAAACATGGCCTAAGGGGACTGGATCCTGCCTCGCTTTGAAACTGAGAAGGGTGGCCCTGGCTACTGCATGGATAGGAGACAGTGCACAGTCCTGAATGCTCTGTGTTTTCTTAGTTTTACATATCTCATAACACACATCATCCACATTATTCTTTTTAAACCATGCTACTGACAGTCCTTGTTTGTTTGTTTGTTTGTTTGTTTGTTTGTTTGTTTTATTTATTTGTATTGCACACCAAACCCGAAGTTATCTGGGCGCATTTGCACAAGAATACAAGTATACGTTAGGCTTAGGTTACATTGTTACAGATGAAAGCGTTACACAGGTCAGAATTTGACTTGTACATAATGAGCACAGATAATGTTTACAGAAGTGTTGCAGAGAGTTAGATTACAAAGGATTATGCATGGATGACGAAACATTGCAGGAATAATGTAACAGCATAGTAGTATCATAAAAAATCATAGGCTAGTGTTTTGTGTCAATTAGATCAGTACAGGTGATAGGTCAAAGAAAAGTCAAGTGTCTTTGGAAACAAGCCAATTTATGATGTTGCTCCTAAAGTGCAAGAAGGGTTGCAGACTGTTGCACTCAGAGACAATTTGTTTGCCTTTTGCTGAATTGCATTCTGGTATTTGTAGTCTCACAGTCAAGATGGGGGGAATAATGCCACAATTTTATATTTGAGTGACATTATGGTATGTGCAATTTTAGTATTGTTGAAAGCCAGACATGGGGGTGAGGCGAGGAAATTATGAGAGGGCAAGTACGTCAAGAATATTTGACCACAATGTGGATAGAGGTTGCAATCCTGGACAGGGGTGCAGCTATATTCCCCTGATTGTGGCTGGTTTTCAGGGCACCAGTATAGGACATATGTGGGTGGACAGCCTAACTTGTATTCAGAAGGCGGAGCAACCCATTGGATTTTTTTGAGGTTGGCAAGCTTGCTCGAGTATTTGGATACAAGGATTTTACTCAGGTTGTCATTTTCCTTTTGCATACACTTACCCACAAGACCACAAGCACTTGTTTCATATTGGGATTTTGTTTTCCATGGAATATTTCATTGCAGAATGCTGGGTTTAAAAGGTGAGCACCTTTTAAACTTTGCCAGCATATTTATTGGAAGATGTCCTCGCTCAGGTTATTTTTCTGGTGTTCGCTACTTTTTTAAAATGTCAACTGCTATTTTGTCTTGTGCAATTTCTTCTAAGGAGAAGGTCAATTGAACTACATTTGTATATTTTACTTTGAAATATATTTTCACTTACTGTGCGTATATTCATGGGTGGCAGCTTTTGATTTTCACTATGGCGGAAAAAGTACCTGGGCATGTGCTATTCTTCCAGTTGATCATTTATTACACTTTTCCATGCTGCTTAAATCCAGTTAGTTGGGGTGGTGTGATGATTCACAACAGTCAGTCACCAAGAGACCAGCTATAAAAAAGGGGATTGTAGCACGCTGCTTAACCAAAGTGTGTGATCCTCTGCAAATAATGCAATCTCACTGCGCATAGACTAAAAACATTATAAGTGTGCAAAGCCTATAATCTTTTATACATAATAAAATATAAAAGATAGTTATGTTTACAGCTACACTTAATTTCCCATTCATGCAATAATTGGGACCAATGCTGCTTAGCTTCAAAGTGATGAAGGGGCCAGCCCCCTCAACCATGTTGCCTAATAAATGAGCCCACCTTACAAGACCACATAGAGCAGCTTGGCCTGAGGGGGTCATATGCTTCCTCACTTTGAATCTAAGCAGGGTCAGTCCCAGTTACTGCATGGATTGGGAGACAGTCCAAAGTCCGGAATGTTGTTTGTTTTCATAGTTTTAAATACAAAGGCCATCTACATTATTTTTTTAACCATGGTACTGTCAGTCCTTGAAGGTTTTTCACTTGGATGCCATTTATTTGCCTTTTGCTCAACTGCATTCAGGTATTTGTACTCTCCCATTCAAGATGGGGGGAATAATGCCACAATTGTGCACTTTTTGCCTATCATAGTTCTATAATATATTATGGGGTCGATTCATGGAATTAATGTGCGCCGAAAATTCCCGCGCAGAGGTGCCAAAACGTGCGATTCGCAGTAAAAGTGCGAAAATCGCAGGGAAACCAGCGCACATCGATTCATGGAAGTCAGTGCGTGAGAAAAACATTGGATGTGCGCTGAAAATGTGTGCCGCGCACGCTGGCGCACAGGTCATCCAACAGCGTGCGCCACGTCCACTGCGAAATCGCACATAGCGCGGCACACATCACAAAAGTAGGCGGAACACGGGGCGTAACACTCGGAATGGGGAACAACGCGTGAAAATATGGGCGTCACGGGGGAAGTACAGGAGGCAAGTGGGCGGAACGCCCACACGATCGCCTACAACCCGTATTCATGGAATCGAATAGGGCAAACCAGCACACGGTCAAAGACACGCCCAGGGCCAAACAAGTACGCCACAAGAAAGCAGGTGGTAGCGTCCCTGCGCCTGAAAAAAATGTGCGCCAAAATGTGCGATAACAAAAAGCACCAATATACAGACATGATGAATGGTCCATACAGTGGCCCTCTAGGACAAATGAGGTGCAAAGGGGTACCGACAAACACGGACACCCACTGTGTGAAAAATAGTGTGTGCGTGTGTTCCTGGGTGCGCGGGAAGTTCCACACGCGATTGGCTTGGGTACGTGTACTATGGGGTGTGCGGGAAGTCCACACGCGATTAGCCTGGGTACGTGTGTTTCGGGGTGCGCGGGAAGTTAAACACGCGATTGGCCTGGGTACGTGTACTTCGGGGTGCTCGGGAAGTTCCACACGTGATTGGCCTGGGTACGTGTACTTCGGGGTGCGCGGGAAGTTCCACACACGATTGGCCTGGGTACGTGTACTTCGGCATGCGCGGGAAGTTCCACACGCGATTGGCCTGAGTACGTGTACTTCGGGGTGCGTGGGAAGTCCCACACGCGATTGGCCTGGGTACGTGTACTTTGGGGTGTGCGGGAAGTCCCAAACACAATTAGCCTGGGTACATGTACTACGGGGTGCGCGGGAAGTTCCACACGCGATTAGCCTGGGTACGTGTGTTTCGGGGTGCGCGGGAAGTTCCACACGCGATTGGCCTGGGTACGTGTACTTTGGGGTGCTCGGGAAGTTCCACATGCGATTGGCCTGGGTACGTGTACTTCGGGATGCGCGGGAAGCTCCACACGCGATTGGCCTGGGTACGTGTACTTTGGGGTGCGCGGGAAGTCCCACACGCGATTAGCCTGGGTACGTGTACTACGGGGTGTGCGGGAAGTCCCACACGCGATTAGCCTGGGTACGTGTACTACGGGGTGCGCGGGAAGTTCCACACGCGATTGGCCTGGGTACGTGTACTTCGGGGTGCGCAGGACGTTCCACACGCAATTGGTCTGGGTACGTGTACTTCGGGATGCACGGGAATTTCCACACGCGATTGGCATGGGTACGTGTACTGCGGGGTGCGCAGGAAGTTCCACACGCGATTGGCCTGGGTACGTGTACTTCGGGATGCACGGGAAGTTCCACACGCGATTGGCCTGGGTACCTGTACTTCGGGGAGCGTGGGAAGTCCCACATGCAATTAGCCTGGGTACGTGTACTACGGGGAGTGCGGGAAGTTCCACACGCGATTAGCCTTGGTACGTGTGTTTCGGGGTGCGCAGGAAGTTCCACACGCGATTGGCCTGGGTACGTGTACTTCGGGATGCGCAGGAAGTACCACACGCGATTGGCCTGGGTACGTGTACTTCGGGTGCGCGGGAAGTTCCACACGCGATTGGCCTGGGTACGTGTATTCCGAGGTGCGCGGGAAGATTCACACGCGATTTCAGCAGGATATGTGTATTTCGGTGGTGCCGGGGAATGCTACACGTGATTTGGCCGTGTGGGTCCTCCTAGGTGTTTCCTCTACACCCTCCACGGCCCCTGCAGGCAGCCCACACCACAGGGGACTACACTGCACCACTGCTCATGTCCCACAGGCAACCCATCCACCATGGCCATGCCCCCTAGCCAACCCATATGTCACCTTGCACTACTGATCACAAACATATGTCTCCCAGCACCCCCACCCCCCAGCATCCAGGGGCACCCTCCACCAGGCCCTCACTCATGTCTACCAGCACCCGCACCCCCCAGCATCCAGGGGCACCCTCCACCAGGCCTCCACTCATGTCTCCCACCACCCCCACCCCCCAGCATCCAGGGGCACCCTCCACCAGGCCCCCACTCATGTCTCCCACCACCCCCACCCCCCAGCAGTGCAGGGGCACCCTCCACCAGGCCCCCACTCATGTCTAACATCACCCCCATCCCCCAGCAGTGCAGGGGCAGCCTCCACCAGCCCCCTACTCATGTCTAACACGACCCCCACCCCCCAGCCACCAGGGGCAGCCTCCACCAGGCCCCCACTCATGTCCCCCTGCACCTCCACCCCCCAGCATCCAGGGGCACCCTCCACCAGGCCCCCACTCATGTCTACTACCACCCCACCCCTCAGCATCCAGGGGAACCCTCCACCAGGCCCCCACTCATGTCTACCATCACCCCCACCCCTCAGCAGTGCAGGGGCAGCCTCCACCAGGCCCCCACTCATGTCTACCACCACCCCCACCCCCCAGCCACCAGGGGCAGCCTCAACCAGGCCCCCACTCATGTCCCCCTGCACCCCCACCCCCCAGCATCCAGGGGCACCCTCCACCAGGTCCCCACTCATGTCTACCATCACCCCCACCCCCCAGCAGTGCAGGGGCAGCCTCCACCAGGCCCCCACTCATGTCTACCACCACCCCCACCCCCCAGCATCCAGGGTCACCCTCCACCAGGCCCCCACTCATGTCCCCTATCACCCCCACCACCCAGCATCTAGGGGCAGCCTCCACCAGGCCCCCACTCATGTCTACCATCACCCCCACCCCCCAGCAGTGCAGGGGCAGCCTCCACCAGGCCCTCACTCATATCTACTACCACCCCCACCCCCAGCAGTGCAGGGGCAGCCTCCACCAGGCCCCCACTCATGTCTCCCACCACCTCCACCCCCCAGCAGTGCAGGGGCAGCCTCCACCAGGCCCCCACGTATGTCCCCCTGCACCCCCACCCCCCAGCAGTGCAGGAGCAGCCTCCACCAGGCCCCCACTCATGTCCCCCTGCACCCCCATCCCCCAGCATCCAGGGGCACCCTCCACCAGGCCCCCACTCATGTCTACCACCACCCACACCCCTCAGCCACCAGGGGCAGCCTCCACCAGGCCCCCACTCATGTGGCCCTGCACCCCCACCCCCAGCATCCAGGGGCGCCCTCCACCAGGCCCCCACTCAAGTCTACCATCACCCCCACCCCCCAGCAGTGCAGGGGCAGCCTCCACCAGGCCCCCACTCATGTCTACCACCACCCCCAACCCCCAGCCACCAGGGGCACCCTCCACCAGGCCCCCACTCATGTCTACCACCACCCCCACCCCCCAGCAGTGCAGGGGCAGCCTCCACCAGGCCCCCACTCATGTCCCCCTGCACCCCCACCCCCAACAGTGCAGGGGCAGCCTCCACCTGGCCCCCACTCATGTCCCCCTGCACCCCCACCCCCCAGCATCCAGGGGCAACCTCCATCAGGCCCCCACTCATGTCTACCACCACCCCCACCCCCCAGCATCCAGGGGCACCCTCCAGCAGGCCCCCACTCATGTCTCCCACCACCCCCACCCCCCAGCAGTGCAGGGGTACCCTCCACCAGGCCCCCACTCATGTCTACCATCACCCCCTCCCCCCAGCAGTGCAGGGGCAGCCTCCACCAGGCCCCCACTCATGTCCCCCTGCACCCCCACCCCCAGCATCCAGGGGCACCCTCCTCCAGGCCCCCACTCATGTCTACGACCACCCCCACCCCCCAGCATCCAGGGGCACCCTCCACCAGGCCCCCACTCATGTCTCCCACCACCCCACCCCCAGCAGTGCAGGGGCAGCCTCCACCAGGCCCCCACTCATGTCTACCACCACCCCATCCCCCAGTCACCAGGGGCAGCCTCCACCAGGCCCCCACTCATGTCCCCCTGTACCCCCACCCCCCAGCATCCAGGGGCATCCTCCCCCAGGCCCCCACTCATGTCTACTACCACTCCCACACCCCAGCATCCAGGGGAACCCTCCACCAGGCCCCCACTCATGTCTACAATCACTCCCACCCCCCAGCAGTGCAGGGGCAGCCTCCACCAGGCCCCCACTCATGTCTAACACCACCCCCACCCCCAGCCACCAGGGGCAGCCTCAACCAGGCCCCCACTCATGTCCCCCTGCACCTCCACCCCCCAGCATCCAGGGGCACCCTCCACCAGGCCCCCACTCATGTCTACCATCACCCCACCCCCAGCAGTGCAGGGGCAGCCTCCACCAGGCCCCCACTCATGTCTACCACCACCCCCACCCCCCAGCATCCAGGGGCACTCTCCACCAGGCCCCCACTCATGTCCCCTATCACCCCCACCCCCCAGCATCCAGGGGCAGCTTCCACCAGGCCCCCACTCATGTCTACCATCACCCCCACCCCCCAGCAGTGCAGGGGAAGCCTCCACCAGGCCCCCACTCATGTCTACTACCACCCCCACCCCCCAGCAGTGCAGAGGCAGCCTCCACCAGGCCCCCACTCATGTATCCCACCACCCCCCCCAGCAGTGCAGGGGCAGCCTCCACCAGGCCCACACTCATGTCCCCCTGCACCCCCACCCCCCAGCAGTGCAGGGGCAGCCTCCACCAGGTCCCCACTCATGTCCCCCTGCACCCCCACCCCCCAGCATCCAGGGGCACCCTCCACCAGGCCCCCACTCATGTCTACCACCACTCCCACCCCCCAGCCACCAGGGGCAGCCTCCACCAGGCCCCCACTCATGTCCCCCTTCACCCCCACCCCCAGCATCCAGGGCCACCCTCCACCAGGCCCCCACTCATGTCTACCATCACCCCCACCCCCCAGCAGTGCATGGGCAGCCTCCACCAGGCCCCCACTCATGTCTACCACCACCCCTACCCCCCAGCCACCAGGGGAACCGTCCACCAGGCCCCCACTCATGCCTCCCACCACCACCACCCCCCAGCAGTGCAGGGGCAGCCTCCACCAGGCCCCCACTCATGTCCCCCTGCACCCCCACGCCCCAGCAGTGCAGGGGCAGCCTCCACCAGGCCCCCACTCATATCCCCCTACACCCCCACCCCCCAGCATCCAGGGGCACCCTCCACCAGGCCCCCACTCATGTCTACCACCACCCCCACCCCCCAGCAGTGCAGGGGCAGCCTCCACCAGGCCCCCACTCATGTCCCCCTGCACCCCCACCCCCAACAGTGCAGGGGCAGCCTCCACCTGGCCCCCACTCATGTCCCCCTGCACCCCCACCCCCCAGCATCCAGGGGCAACCTCCATCAGGCCCCCACTCATGTCTACCACCACCCCCACCCCCCAGCATCCAGGGGCACCCTCCAGCAGGCCCCCACTCATGTCTCCCACCACCCCCACCCCCCAGCAGTGCAGGGGTACCCTCCACCAGGCCCCCACTCATGTCTACCATCACCCCCTCCCCCCAGCAGTGCAGGGGCAGCCTCCACCAGGCCCCCACTCATGTCCCCCTGCACCCCCACCCCCAGCATCCAGGGGCACCCTCCTCCAGGCCCCCACTCATGTCTACCACCACCCCCACCCCCCAGCATCCAGGGGCACCCTCCACCAGGCCCCCACTCATGTCTCCCACCACCCCACCCCCAGCAGTGCAGGGGCAGCCTCCACCAGGCCCCCACTCATGTCTACCACCACCCCATCCCCCAGTCACCAGGGGCAGCCTCCACCAGGCCCCCACTCATGTCCCCCTGTACCCCCACCCCCCAGCATCCAGGGGCATCCTCCCCCAGGCCCCCACTCATGTCTACTACCACTCCCACACCCCAGCATCCAGGGGAACCCTCCACCAGGCCCCCACTCATGTCTACAATCACTCCCACCCCCCAGCAGTGCAGGGGCAGCCTCCACCAGGCCCCCACTCATGTCTAACACCACCCCCACCCCCAGCCACCAGGGGCAGCCTCAACCAGGCCCCCACTCATGTCCCCCTGCACCTCCACCCCCCAGCATCCAGGGGCACCCTGCACCAGGCCCCCACTCATGTCTACCATCACCCCCACCCCCAGCAGTGCAGGGGCAGCCTCCACCAGGCCCCCACTCATGTCTACCACCACCCCCACCCCCCAGCATCCAGGGGCACTCTCCACCAGGCCCCCACTCATGTCCCCTATCACCCCCACCCCCCAGCATCCAGGGGCAGCTTCCACCAGGCCCCCACTCATGTCTACCATCACCCCCACCCCCCAGCAGTGCAGGGGAAGCCTCCACCAGGCCCCCACTCATGTCTACTACCACCCCCACCCCCCAGCAGTGCAGAGGCAGCCTCCACCAGGCCCCCACTCATGTATCCCACCACCCCCCCCAGCAGTGCAGGGGCAGCCTCCACCAGGCCCACACTCATGTCCCCCTGCACCCCCACCCCCCAGCAGTGCAGGGGCAGCCTCCACCAGGTCCCCACTCATGTCCCCCTGCACCCCCACCCCCCAGCATCCAGGGGCACCCTCCACCAGGCCCCCACTCATGTCTACCACCACTCCCACCCCCCAGCCACCAGGGGCAGCCTCCACCAGGCCCCCACTCATGTCCCCCTTCACCCCCACCCCCAGCATCCAGGGCCACCCTCCACCAGGCCCCCACTCATGTCTACCATCACCCCCACCCCCCAGCAGTGCATGGGCAGCCTCCACCAGGCCCCCACTCATGTCTACCACCACCCCTACCCCCCAGCCACCAGGGGAACCGTCCACCAGGCCCCCACTCATGCCTCCCACCACCACCACCCCCCAGCAGTGCAGGGGCAGCCTCCACCAGGCCCCCACTCATGTCCCCCTGCACCCCCACGCCCCAGCAGTGCAGGGGCAGCCTCCACCAGGCCCCCACTCATATCCCCCTACACCCCCACCCCCCAGCATCCAGGGGCACCCTCCACCAGGCCCCCACTCATGTCTACCACCACCCCCACCCCCCAGCATCCAGGGGCACCCTCCACCAGGCCCCCACTCATGTCTGCAACCACCCCCACCCCCCATCAGTGCAGGGGCACCCTCCACCAGGCCCCCGCTCATGTCTACCATCACCCCACCCCCCAGCAGTGCAGGGGCAGCCTCCACCAGGCCCCCACTCATGTCCCCCTGCACCCCCACCCCCAGCATCCAGGGGCACCCTCCACCAGGCCCCCACTCATGTCTACCACCACCCCCACCCCCTTGCATCCAGGGGCACCCTCTACCAGGCCCCCACTCATGTCTCCCACCACCCCCACCCCCAGCAGTGCAGGGGCACCCTCCACCAGGCCCCCACTCATGTCTACCATCACCCCACCCCCCAGCAGTGCAGGGGCAGCCTCCACCAGGCCCCCACTCATGTCCCCCAGCCAACATGTCACCACAATGTAGATCCCTGGCCCTTATGGTCAGCCTCCAAATGCCAAACACCCACCCGAGTATTGCATCCACCCACTTAGAAATTGTAAAAACATGATAGAACCCCAATTGCAAGTTTGGAAATGAACACATGTCCCTCACATACACCCAATGGGTGTCAATGAATGTCAAAACCCATATCATGATATGCATGAAACCAATGAGATGATACTACACATTGAACTTTGAAGAAAAAATATGTATTAAAAGCAACATAAATTGAATCAAAAATAAACAAACAATAATAGAAATTAAAAAAAAAAACAGCAGGTCCGTGAAATAATGCAAAACCACAAATCATAATGCAAAGTAAAGGTGTCCAAAGTCACAGTCCACAAAAGTAAATCCAATGGAAAATTAAAATCGAAAACCATTGCTCCATGGGAAAATCATAAAAAAAATTGAAAATCAAAAAGTGAACTATGTACAGATAAACAATCCAGGTTCCATGATCCCAACCAAAGAAATGAAACCTATCTAATAACACTGCCTAAAAAAAAAAAAACTATATACAAAAATGTGGACCATTATCCAAAAGGTCCAAAAAAAATGCTAAACCAAAGGAAACCTAACACTAACTACAGAACTATTTACAAGGGCAGCGGGCTAGTCCGACGGCTCACTTCGGGATGTTCCGGGCCAGGGCATCATCAAACTCAATGTCCGGGAGGCGGTCCTCCTCCATGGCCCTGAGGGTCCGCAGGACCGTCCACATGTTCACCCCAAACTCCCTGCGGATTGCCTCGAGGCACTTGGCCCGCCTCAGGGCCCTCCGCATGGAGTTCTCCGCCCTGACCATAGTGAGCCGTGCCTCTTCCGCCCGCTGCCACTCCGCATCTATGGCGTGGCCCAACTGCTGCCACACGGAAAACACTTCCCGTCCTGGGTCCTCCTGCCCTCTGGCTGATGCCTGCCCCTCCGATGTGGAAGGCCCCGAACCATCATGGCTCCCACCACGTTGCTGCTGCTGCTGCGCCTCTGCCTATCCACTGCCTCCTGCTGCCTGCACATCCTCTGCTGGCTGGGGTGCAGTCGTTGATGTGGCCACCCCTGCTGGACATCCGACTCCCGACTGTGGCAGTGATGCCTCCTTCACCAGCCTGGCCGCACTGTCAGAGGCAGCTCCACAGGGCACCCAGGTGACTGATGGGTGGGAAGATGGCACGGAGGACGACTGGCGCATAGGGGGTTCAGTTGAGGAAGGGGTCGTAGCAAGCCCCATCAAACATAGGAATCCGGCATGGGTGACCTGTCCCAGTAGGCCGACGCGGTCAATGAGCCATTCGAGATGACGTGCAGTCTCCTCATGAAAAGACTGCAGGTCACCTCGCATGGCCCGTTGACACAACGCCACACCAGTCAGGACAGGCTCAACCCGGACCCGGATAGCCACGTCCGCAGGCAGAGGAAGGCCAGTTGTTGTGAGCTCATCCCCTGCCTGAAAACAGGTCTGGACGTAGGCATCCCTGCTGGTGCAAGATGATGCAGTGACAGGATCAGGGACAGGATTGCACACAGGCACCTCCGCGATGACCTGTGCTGCCTCCTGTCCCTGGTCCTGCACTGCACCTCTAGCCCCAGTGGAATCCCCACCTCCAGACCCTGTCTCTGTTGCTTGCATGGCCTCCTCCTCCACCAAACCCCCCACCAACCTGGATGACTCCGTGCCATCTTCCCCCGTTGGGCCCTGTGGGGTCCCAGCTGCCCCTTCTGCTGCCGAGGAGTCCAACTCCGACCTCTGCCTCTTGGACCTCCCCCCGGCAGCGGCGGCCTGGGACGCGGCACCGGACTCCTCACTCCCCGACGAGATCACAACCTGGGAGGGGAGCCGGGCCTTGCGTCTCCGGCTGGCGGTGCGATCCCCGCCGCTGTGCTCCACAGCACCTTCTCCGCCCTCTTCATCAGTTGACGCTGCGGACAGGGAGAAATAAAATACAGGCATCAGGGCACTGTACAATGGACACATACACTCATGACAGTTGCACATGAGTGGCATTGGCAAACATCAGACATGGCATCACAATCGGCAACACACATGTCATTTCAACTTGCACACATGAGCCATACCACAGCCACATTGCAACTGCCAGCACCATCCATACACATACAACAGCATGAGCAGGCAAAGGTGAGCCAGACATCACATGCAACACAGGGAGTGCACTACACATGCACGCACACCACCACACTTGCATGCATGTGTACACCTCAGCCAACTGTCGCAGTGTTCCGATGGGCATCCATGCCACATCTTCCAATCAGGCGTCCACATCCCGCTGTCACATGCATCCATGTTGCATCACTGTTACACCCTTCTCAAATACACACACATGCACATGTACACAGTGCTGATACATGCAGCTGAAAACAACATACATGCATGACATCACGAACATGCCCACTTACATACACATTCATCCAAACATGTGTGCCCACACAACTGCATTTGGCATGCAAGCCTACACACACAAACACCATCCATGTCTCACACATGACAGCCCTCGCATGTGTTAGCCTCACGGTCCTGTACACCCCCACCCACACTCGGCCCCATACAAACAGATGTGCAACCGGCACACTACTGGCACATCACCACACGCACAGCTTACAATCATGATGCATGTACACTTACCGCTCGACTCCAGACGGGTCTGCCTCTCAAGGACCTGGACGTGGAGCGCTGGGGATATGCGTTCCAGGACCCTCATCTGATCTTCCGACAAGTGGCCCCGGCGCCCCTTAGCATCCGCTGCCTTCAAGAGGCGCCGGGCCTTGTTCAGGGTCCTGGACCTGAAGTCCTCCCAGCGCTTCTTGACATGTTGGAAGTCGCGGACTGCCACCACCTATGCGTTGATGGCAGTCACGATGTCCGTCCAGATCCGAGTCCGTCCTTCCTTGTCGGCGTGCACACTTCCGTAGAGGGCATCATACTGCCCCAGGACATGCTCCACCAGGACACCAACTTCCCTGGCACTGAAGCTGGTGCCCCTCTGCCTCTCTGGCCGGGGGTTGTCAGTGGTGCCAGATGTTGCAGTGCCCGACATGACAACCCCAGAGGCAGGAGTGGGTGGGCAACTGGGTCCTCGGGCTGGGTGTGGAGCTATGGAATCCCAGTCGGGAGTCTTCGGTTCCAGCAGGGGTGGTCACAGCAACAGCACCCCTGTCTGATGTGCAGGCAGCAAATGGCAGGGCATGTGGGCAGCAGGCAGTCAGGCAGCAGCAGATGGCAGGTGGGAGCGTGCTCGGGGCTCTGGGGAGCAGTAATTCGGCCTTCTGGGCAGGAGCGTGGTCTTCCGTGTGCTTACGCGTGGCCAACTTGATGTGGAGTGATTTTGCACGTGAAAATCCTGCACGTCTGCGTGTAAATCGAGGAAAGGCCCTTACCGCGTGTGCACGTCAGCACGCATATGCGATTTAATTGGACCAAAGGCCCTTAGCGCGTAAGCACGTCTGTGACGTGATGCGCGCACGGGTGTTTCCCTCATAACACGTGATGACAGAGCACACGTGGTAAAACTGCACGTCAGAGTGTTGTTGCGTGTAATCGGAGGGAAGTGAGCGTACACACGATTGGCCTGGGTACATGTATTTCTGGGGTGCGCAGGAAGTTTCACACGCGATTGGTGGAAATCCACATGTCTCTGTCATCACGTGTTATGAGGGAAACACCCACGCCTGGTGGAGGCTGCCCCGATGGCTGGGGGTTGGGGGTGGTAGGAGACATAAGTGTGGGCCTGGTGGAGGCTGCCCCTGGTGGTTGGGGGTGCAGGGGGACATGCGTTGGTGGGCAGTAGTGCAAGGTGACATGTTGGTTGGCTGGGGGGCATGGCCATGGTGGATGAGGTGCCTGTGGGACATGTGCAGGGTAGGCCTCTGTGGTGTGGGCCACCTGCAGGGGCAGTGGAGGGTGTAGAGGGAACACCTGGGAGGACCCACACGTGCAATTCACATGTGGTGCTCCCCGCGCACCCCTGGAATACACGTACCCTGATGGAATCACATGTGATACTACCTGCGCACCCCTGAAATACACATACCCTGCTGCTTTTGCGTGTGATACTTCCCGCGCACCCCTGGAATACACGTACCCTGCTGTTTTTGCGTTTGATACTTCCTGCGCACCCCTGGAACACACGTACCCTGCTGTTTTTGCGTGTGATACTTCCCGCGCACCCCTGGAATACACGTGCCCTGATGGAATCGCGTGTGGGACTTCCCGCGAACCACTGAAATACACGTTCCCCGCTTGGCGTTTTCTGTTTGCCAGCCCTGTGAACTGGTCCAGGGTTAGCGCAGCCCTTTGCGATGATTTGGGGATTTTGAAGGCTTTTCCTTGCGCAAGGGCGTTCTTGGGGGCGTAACTGGCGCTGCTGCAGAGTCGCTGCGCCACTCTGCGCCACGGCTGGTTTCGGAAGCTAAAATCCATGAATACGTATCGCACGGCGCCATTTTTGTGCCAATTTCTATGAATCACCCTGAAAATATTTCAGTGACACTATGGTATGCGTCATTTACAAGTTATCATTGTAAAGCAGAATATTATTGAAAGCCAGTAATGGGGGTGAGGATGGGAAAGGATGAGAGGGCAAGTGAATCATGAGTACTTGCCCGTGATGTGTCAAGACAGTTTGCAATCCTGGACATTGGTGCAGTTATTTTCCCCTATTTGTGGCTGCTTTTCAGTGCACAAGTAAAGGACACATGTGTGTGGATAGCATAACTTTACTTCAGAGGGTGGACACAAGCACTTGTGTTTGTTTGAGGTTGGCAAGCTTGCTTAAGTATTTGGCTACCAGGATTTTACTAAGGCTGTCGTGATCCCAGTGCAGACACTTACTCGCAAGACCACAAGCACTTGTTTCGTATTCTGATTTAGTTTTGCAGGTAATATTTCATGACAGAATGCTGGCTTTAAAAGGTGAGCACCTTTTATACTTTACCAGCATATTTATTGGAACATTTCCTCTCTCAGGTTATTTTTCTGGTGTTTATTACTTTTTTTAAAGTACAATGCTTGCACACTTTTGTCTTAAGAGTAGGTCTATTAAACTACATTTGTTATATTTGTTATATTTCACTTTAAGATATATGTTCACTTACTGTGCATACATTCATGGGGGCCAGCTTTTGATTTTCGCTTTGGGGGCAAAAGTACCTGGGCATATGTTATTCATGCAACTGGTCAACTGTGTTCCCTTTATGTGCTGCTTAAATGTGGTTAGTTGGCATTGTGCATTGTTTCACAACAGTCACCAAGAGACCGCCATAAAACAAGGGGCTTGTAGCATGCTGCTTAACCAACATGTGTGATCCTCTGCAAATAATTTAATCGCTCAGGGCATTTAATAAAAACATTGGGAGTTCCAAAAGCCTGCAATATTTTATAAATAATAGACAAAATATATTTTTACAGCTACAATGACATCAGGGGTGAATAATCCCTGGTGACACAGGTCTCCCATCCATGAAGTAACCAGGGCCGACACAGCTTAGCTTCAAAGGGAGGAACAAGTCAGCCCCCTCAGGACATGGTGCCTAATAAGTGAGGTAAAGTTGCAAGACCACTTAGAGCAACATGGCCCGAGGGGGGGGTGGCCCCTTCCTCATGTTATAGCTAAGTAGGGTTGGTCCCAGGAGCTGCATGGATGGGAGACAGTACACAGTCAGGTGCAGTGTGCTTTCTTCATTTTAAATATCTCATAATACACATGGCATCTGCTTTTTTTTTATAAAACTGTGCTACTGTCATTCCTTGGAAGTATTGCACTCAGAGACCCTTTTTTGCCTTTTGCTGAATTGCATTCTGGTATTCGTATTCTGCCAGCCAAAGGGGGTGGGGGGATTATGGCACAATTGTACACTTTTTTCCTAACATAGTTCAATAAGGATTTATATACCTTGGGGCATTATCTGATGCAGTAATATCCCCTTGGCTTTGGGCTTATTGCTATGCAAACTCTTATTATGTTAAAAAAGAAATTGAATGTTTTTTTCGGTGAAAATTGTCCCAATAAATGCAGAAGCAGTATGTGTTAAGGAATGCTATTTAGTGCACAAATTAGAGGTTGTAAAATGTTGGGATGGTTTATTTGAAGTTTACATGTGCAACAGTTTAATATAGGAAACACTGTTTTGTTTAATGTTCTTGTTGTACTGTTATTTGACACAAAAGTGCTGGCAGCTGTCAATGGCAGTTTATTGGGCACGCTGGTTCTTCTATGGAGTTTTGGCGGATATTTAGCATGTCCATAGTTACAGGTCTGACCAATGTGAGGGCCTTAATAAAGAACCTGGGCATTATATGATGCAGGAATGTCCTGTTGGCTCTGCGTTATTGCTATTAGGACTGTGGCCATTAGACTGGGGTAGTAATAGTGTTTTATTTGCTTGGAAGACACACTGGCATTTTACAACTGAAAAAGATTTCTGCCATGGAATGGGATACAAAGTTTGTTCACCCTTTCGATGGTTGCTATTTAATAGAGGAGGAGGGTCTGTGCATAGTGTGAGAACTCAGAATATTTGAAGATAATATTTCTGATTTTGTTCATGCATTGGGAAATGTTTAACTAATTCTGTATGAGGGATAGATGCTATGAACTATGTGTCATATCTGGATGGTATGGCCAATACTTGGTTGCACATTGTGCAAGAAAACACTAATACGTGGTCCTTCTAATGTTCAGTCACGAATATTGGGAATATCCAACAGTTTAAAATAGAAAACACACTGATTTTGTTTTATAATGTTCTTGAAACAATTCTCCTACTTGATACAGAAATACTGTCAGTTCTTAATGGCAGTTTACTGGGCACACTGGTTCTTGCATGGAATTAAGGTCAATATTTAGCATGCCCATAGTTAAAGGTGTGACTAACATCAATAAAGACCCTGGGGCTATATCTGATGCAGGAATGTCCTCTGGGCTATGGATTTATTGCTATTAGGATCATTTCCCATGAGACTGGAGTAGTAATAGTATCTTTATTTGCTCTGAAGACAGACTGGAATTGTGCAACTGAGAAAGATTTCTGCAATGGAATGGGATAGAAAGTCGGTTCACTCTGTAAATGGTTGCTATTTAATACATGAGGATTGGTCTCAAACTGGTTCCATGTAATAATGTTGCCACAAAAATATCGCCATTATTGCATGGAACATGCGGGGGACACCCCCTTTTTTTTGCCCCTATCGCCACATATATGGTCACCCAAATAATATCGCCACAACATTTTCCCAGCGATATTATTTACGGCGACCATATATGTGGCGATATTAATACCTGATACTCTCAAACTAGCACTTAATGCCTGTTTGTTTTTTTGTTTTACATTTATTAGAATGATTTCTATGGAATCGGAGAAGGGACTGTGTGTAGCCCCTTCTCCTAATCCTCAGTAGCCATTTTTGTTTGCTTTTTATTCGAGTCAAGACATGGTCGCTGTGCCATGTGTTAACATGTCTATTTATGAGATTAGCAGCAGCAGCAGCAGCAGCAACAATGATAATACCATCTGAGTCCCCAATCCATCAACACCAGGACAAAAGTCATAAGAATAAAAATGTGTGTCAACAGTTGGAGATATTTAAGGTGAATGAATAGTGCTTTAAAATGGAGGCAGAGGATGTCTAGTGTGCATTGTGGAAGAAAACACTAAGATGTGGCCCTTCTAATGTTCTGTTTCAAAACTTGGGAACTTCAATTATGATAAATGATCTGGTGCAAGTTTCCTGGGATGACGTGGATGATGCATATTTGAAACTGTATGAGCACCACAAAATAGAAATGCTTGGGGCTCATGTGTTATGTGTATGGAAATTGGCAGTACGTCAAGTAGGTGATTCCACCAGTATGATGCCACCAAGAGTTAATGAACGCTAGACTTTGACTCAACTCCACATGTTCCATTTTTATCGTCTGCTAATGTCTAACTGTTCTGAACAATAAAACCCCTCTCTTTCTAAAATTGGCTGCATGTTTGAAATATCTAATACTGGGCTGCAGCTTTTTTTTTTTGCTTATATTTAGTGTTATATCTTTACTGGATATGTGAGTGGTGGTTGTGCAGAATCAACCTCCCCTTATTAAAGGTGCTGCTAGCAACAGCACTGGCAAAACTGGAATACTCTATTCGAAGAGTTATTAGAATTACTATATATGTTCAGAGAGGAGGCTTTTTTTTAAGTGTCTACAGATGTGCTGCTTCTATCTCCAGCAGTACCACTGGATGAGCGAGCAGTCTTCCCAGGATCTTTTCTTTCTGATGCAATGCATTTGTCGGAAATGTTCCTCCAGTTTATCCCAGGGTACTAATAGTGTTTTATTCGGTTGCAAGATACTCCGGCATTTCACAACTGACAAAGGGGAGAAAAAAAAGATGCCTGCCATGGAAAGGGATATGAAGTGCATTTAGCCTTTGGACGACGGCCATTTAAAACCGTTAAAAAAAAACTAAACAAAGAAGATGGCCACCATGGAATGGGAGAAGGGACTACATATAGGGCCTCATTATAAGTTTGGCGGTAGCCCTGCTGGTAAAACCAGCATTTGCTGCCAAACTTGTGAAAATTTCTGGCTCCCTCAAATGGGCAATTACCGGGTCATTACGGCCCTGCTGGATCCGGAAATTGCCCATTCACGGGCGCCAGAATGGAATGCTCCCCATTCCCATTTGAGCCCAATAGGGCTCAAATGGGAATGGGGAGGTTAGATGCACCGGCACCATTCAGAATGGTGCCGGTGCATCCAACATGCTCTGCTCGCAGGTGCTGGTCTGCCCACCAGGCCTGGTGGGCGGGAAGGCACCTGCGAGTAGAACTCATAGTTTGCCAGTCGGGGAACTACGGTACCGGCAAGCTCACAGTTACCGTAGTTCCCAGACCGGCAAACTTATAATGAGGCCCATAGTCCCTTTTCCCTTTCCATGGCGGCTATTAAAACTTTATATGGATTTGTTTGTAGAAGAACGATTTTACACAAATTAGGCATTTTATGTTTGCAGATACTGTGTTGGGTTTCATAATGAAACAATAATTTTTGAAAGACGTGTTTTGAACGACATGGTAGTGTCTGATTTTTCTTTTGTATTTTAAAAATATAACATGTTTATAGTGATTGCATTGCAAACTGTCTATCCTTTTTGAAGTTATTGATAGATCGCAAACAAAGGTACCAAACTTTCCTAATAAATCATTTGCGCAAGGTGTTAGAGGCAAAGTTGTGAATGTACCTCTCATTTTGGAGGAAAATATTAACATTCTATGAGTAATGTGTGACATTGCAGATTTTTTGTTTGTTTTAGTAAATGTTGTTGTCAAAAAAGATAAGAACATTTGGCAACACCTTGTAGATATTGTAAACGTGAAAAACGCATGTGCATGTCTATTGGAGCACAATTATGTATACAATGGCAGTGTGACTGTACCAGACTTGTGTATGTTTGATATTGAGTTAAGAAACGAAAGCTTGTTTTGTTGGTGGCTTCCATTCTGATGAGCAGGGATGAATGAGAGTGTTTGGGTCCATTTTCCTTCTGATAGTATCTTTGTAATTGGTCCCAACACATCTGGTAGCAATTTAATGGCACTCTTTCCGGACTGACAAACTAAGAGTTTGCTTGTAAGGGTTCGGAACGCTTGCCAGGCCTGATGTGCCAGGAGTTCAGGCCCCTACTGGTAGTGTTTATGCTACAGCATCAGCACCATTAGCTACAGGGACAGTGCTTCAGTGGCTCAATTCCCATGGAGTCCAATGGGAATCCACAGGAACAGGGATGTACATTTCCACCTCCTGCCATAATATCTTGATCACACCAGGAAGTGTTGCTGTGTGCAGTGGTTGTGCATAATCAATCTCCACTCATTAAAGGTGCCGCTAGCAACAGCCAGAGTCTTCAAACACTGGTAGCACTTGAACACTCTATTTGAAGAGTTATGAGAAATGCTAGAGAGGTTCAGAGAGCAGGCCTTTCGTGAAGTGTCTAAAAATGTGCTTCTCCTATTTCCAACAGTACCACGTGGATGAGGGAAAGGCCTTCCCAGGATCTTTTTTTTCTGATGCAATGCATCTGCCGGAAGTGTTCATCCACTTCATCCTGGGGTACTAATAGTGTCTTTATTCGGTTGAAGACACTTCAGCATTTCGCAACTGAAAAAAGAAAAAAAAGATGTTGTATATGAAGCTGGGGAACATCAGTTATGATGAAATAAATGTGGTGCAAGTTTCCTGTAGTGTTGTGGATGATGTGTATTGGAAATTGCATGAGATGGTCTGGACCATACAGGGCTGCAGCCTTTTTTGGTTTATATGTGGTCTTATATCTTCACTGTAGCTGTGAGCGCCAGTTGTGCATAATCAACCTCCACCAATTAAAGGTACTACTAGCAACAGCCACAGTCCTCAAACACTGGTAGCATTGGAACACTCTATTTGAAGAGTTATTAGAAATGCTGAAGAGGTTCAGAGAGGAGGCTTTTCATGAAGTGTCAACAGATGTGCTGCTCCTATCTCCACCAGTACCACTTGGATGAGTGGGAGTGCAGCGCAGAATCCTTTATCTCTGATGCAATGCATGTGCCGGAAGGCTTCATCCACTTCATCCTGGGGTACTATTTGTGTCTTTATTCAGTTGAAGACACTTCAGCATTTCGCAACTGAAAAAAGAAAAAAAAAGATGTTGTATGTGAAGCTGGGGAACATCAATTATGATAAATTATTTGGTGAGAATCACCTGGGATGAAGTGTATTAGAAATTGCATGAGATGGTCTTGCCCATTATATGTGGTTTTATATCTGTACTGTAGCTGTGAGCAGTGGTTGTGCAGAATTAACCTCCTCCCATTAAAAGTACTGCCAGCAACAGCCAGAGTTTTGAAACACTGGGAGCAGTGGAACACTCTATCTGAAGAGTTATTAGAAATGCTAGAGAGGTTTAGAGAGTAGGCTTTTTATGAAGTGTCTACAGATGTGCTGCTCTTTTCACCCGCAGTACCACTTGGATGAGCGAGAGGCCTTCCCAGGATCTTTTCTTTCTGATGCAAAGCATCTGCTGGAAGACTTCATCCTGGGGTACTAATAGTGTCTTTATTCAGTTGAAGACACTCTGGCATTTCACAAATGAAAAAAGGAAAAAAAAAGTTGTCTGCCATGTAATGGGATATGAAGCCCATTCACCCTTTCAATGGCAGCCATTTAAAACAGTTAAAAACACTTAACAAAGAAGATGGCCGGCATGGAATGAGAGAAGGGACTACATAATGTCTAATTTTCCCGTTCCATGGCGACTATTAAAACTTTATATGTATTTGTTTGTAGAAGAACGATTTGATACACATTAGACACTTAGGGCCTGATTCATGGAATATTTGCCCGGTTCAAATTGAATTTTCACTGCTGAAAAGTGACTTTCCACTGGCGACACAAACCCTGATTCATGGAACGGTGAAAATGTATTTTTGCAGTGCAAATATTTGTGCAAGAAGTGCTTTGAACGACATGGTAGTGCCTGATATCTCTGTTGTGTTTTAAAAATTGCACATGTTTGAAGTGATTGCATTGCAAAAAGTTTATCCTTTTCGAAGTTATTGTTAGATTGCAAACAAAGATACCAAAGTTTCCTAAAAATCATTAGTGCAAGGTGTCAGAGGCAAAGATGTGAATTTACCTCTCAATTTGCAGGAAAATGTAAACATTGTTGGAGTTAAGTGTGACATTGCATACTTTTTCTTTGCTTTAGTAAATGGTGTTGCCAAAAAAAGAAAAGAACATTTGGCAACAGCTTATAGATATTGGAAACGTAAACAATGCATTTGTGTTTCTACTGGAATACCAGGCTAATGTATTTTTGATGTTGAGTTAACAAACTAAAGTATTTTTGTTGGTGGATTCCATTCTGATGAGCAGGGATGAATGAGAGTATTTGGGTCCATTTTCCTTCTGATAGTATCTTTGTAATTGGTCCGAACACATCCAGTAGCCATAAAGTGGCACTCTTTCCAGAACGACACACTAAGAATTTGCTGGTAGGGCTTTGAAACTCTTGGCAGGCCTGATCTGCTGGGAGTTCAGGTTCCTACCGGTAGTGTTTTTGCTGAAGCACCAGCACTGTTAGCAACAGTGCCGGTGCTTCAGTGATTCCATTCCCATGGAATCCTGTGGGACTCCATTGGAATGGGGATGCACCATTTGCCCATTTCTGCCTCCTGCCATAATATCTTGGTGGCACCGGGAAGTGAGTCTGTGGAAATGGTGCTACAGGGTTATATTTTCACTGTAACAGTGAGGCAGTGGTTGTGCATAATTAACCTAAACCTATTAAAGGTGGTGCTGACCACAGCCAGATTCTTTAAACATTTGCAGCATTAGAAATGCTAGAGAGGTTCAGATATTCAGCTTCATTTTTTGTGGCATTGGGCCTCATCATAAGTTTTCCAGTCAAGAAACAAGGGTGCTGGTAAGCTCACTGGCACCCTTGTTTCCGGACCAGAAAACTATGAGTCTGCCCGCCGTGGCTGCTGTGTCTGACAGGTCTGACCATGCCGGGCACAGTGGCCACGATAGGCAGACTTGTGAGTGAAGCACAAGGACCGT